>NW_026735134.1:0-166716 GCF_949786415.1 Peromyscus eremicus
CTCTCGCTTTGCCATACACAGTGCAAATAGCACTCGTGTCTTTTCCCAGCAAGTACAGTGTATCGGACTGAAGAGGAGCTACTGTTCTTGTCAGTTTCCTAAGCAGAGTTGAACTAGATATGGCCCGTGTGTTTAGGAAACACAGTTATTATGTTCTGAGCAAGCTCACTGTTCTGGCCCTATAGGAAACACAGTACAGTAGAAGAGTGCTCTTTTCTCTAAAGCAGAGTGTGTTTCTTGTAAGGCGAGCTCGTGTTTATTTCCCAGTCCTAAATGGAGTTGAGTCACACTCAGTTTTTGCTCCTATGAGCAAGAGATGTTTTCTGGTAAGAAGAGTCACTATTGTGCTCTAAATGCCATACACAGTGCAAATAGCACTCGCGTCTTTTCCCAGCAATTACAGTGTATTGGACTGAATAGGTGCTACTGTTCTTTTCAGTTTCCTAAGCAGAGTTGAACTGTATATGATATGTGTGTGTAGGAAGCACAGTTCTTTTGTTCTGAGCAAGCTCACTGTTTGGACCCCTAAGGAAACACAGTAGAGTAGAAGAGTGCTCTTTTCTCTAAAGCAGAGTGTGTTTCTTGTAAGGCGAGCTAGTGTTTGTTTCCAAGTCCTAAATGGAGTTGAATCCCATGCAGTTTCTGGTACTACGAGTAAGAGTTGTTTTCTGGTAAGAAGAGTCACTATTGCGCTGCCATTGCCATACACAGGACAAATAGCACTAGCGTCTGATCGCAGCAAGTACAGTGTATTGGACTGAAGAGGATCTACTGTTCTTGTCAAGTTCCTAAGCAGAATTGAACAAGATATGGCCGTGTGTGTAGGAAGCACAGCTCTTTTGTTCTGAGCAAGCCCACTGTTCTGGCTTTTTAGGAAACACAGTAGAGTAGAAGAGTGCTCTTTTCGCTAAAGCAGAGTGTGTTGATTTTAAGGCGAGCTGGCGTTTGTTTCCCAGTCTTAAATGGAGTGGAATCACATGCAGTTTCTGGTCCTATGAGCAAGAGTTGTTTTATAGTAAGAAGAGTTACTATTGCGCTGCCATTGCCATACACAGGACAAATAGCACTGGCGTCTGTTCCCAGCAAGTACAGTGTATCAGACTGAAGAGGAGCTACTGTTCTTGTCAGGTTCCTGAGCAGAATTGAACTAGATATGTCCGTGTGTGTAGGAAGCACTGTTCTTTTGTTCTGAGCAAGCTCACTCTTCTGTCCCTACAGGAAACACAGTAGAGTAGAAGAGTGCTTTTTTCTCAAAAGCAGAGTGTGTTTCTAGTAAGGCGAGTTAGCGTTTGTTTCCCAGTCCTAAATGGAGTTCAATCACATGCAGTTTCTGGTCCTACGAGCAAGAGATGTTTTCGGTAAGGAAAGTCACTATTGCACTCCCATTGCCATACACAGTGTAAATAGCACTCGCGTCTGTTCCCAGCAAGTACAGTGTATGGGACTGAAGAGGAGCTACTGTTCTTGTCAGGTTCCTAAGCAGAGTTGAACTAGATATGGCCCGTGTGTGTAGGAAGCACAGTTCTTATGTTCTGAGCAAGCTCACTGTTCTGGCACTATGGGAAACACAGTTGTGTAGAAGAGTGCTCTCTTCTCAAAAGCAGAGTGTGTTTCTTGTAAGGCGAGCTAGAGTTTGTTTCCCAGTCCTAAATGGAGTTGAGTCACATGCAGTTTCTGGTCCTACGAGCAAGAGTTGTTTTCTGGTAAGACGTGTCACTATTGTGCTCCAATTGCCATACACAGTGCAAATAGCACTCGCGTCTCTTCTCAGCTAGTACAGTGTATCGGACTGAAGAGGAGCTACTCTTCTTGTCAGTTTCCTAAGCAGAGTTGAAGTAGATATGGCCCGTGTGTGTAGGAAGCACAGTTATTATGTTCTGAGCAAGCTCACTGTTCTGGCCCTAAAGGAAACACAGTAGAGTAGAAGAGGGCTCTTTTCTCTAAAGCAGAGTGTGTTTCTTGTAAGGTGAGCTAGCGTTTGTTTCCCAGTCCTAAATGGACTTGAGTCACAGGCAGTTTTTGGTCCTACGAGCAAGAGTTGTTTTCCGGTAAGAAGAGTCACTATTGCGCTCCAAAATGCCATGCACAGTGCAAATAGCACTCGCATCTGTTCCCAGCAAGTACAGTGTATTGGACTGAATAGGAGCTACTGTTCTTGTCAGTTTCCTAAGCAGACTTGAACTAGATATGGCCCGTGTGTAGGAAGCACAGTTCTTTTGTTCTGAGCAAGCTCACTGTTTGGACCCCTTAGGAAACACAGTAGAGTAGAAGAGTGCTCTTTTCTCTAAACCTGAGTGTGTTTCTTGTAAGGCGAGCTAGCGTTTGTTTCCCAGTCCTAAATGGAGTTGAATCACAGGCAGTTTCTGGTCCTACGAGCAAGAGTTTTTTTCTGGTAAGAAGAGTCATTATTGCGCTGCCATTGCCATACACAGGACAAATAGCACTGGGGTCTGTTCCCAGCAAGTACAGTGTATTGGACTGAAGAGGATCTACTGTTCTTGTCAGGTTCCTAAGTAGAATTGAACTAGATATGTCAGTGTGTGTAGGAAGCACAGATCTTTTGTTCTGAGCAAGCTCACTGTTCAGACCCCATAGGAAACACAGTAGAGTAGAAGAGTGCTCTTTTCTCTAAAGCAGAGTGTGTTTCTTGTAAGGCGAGCTAGCGTTTGTTTCCCAGTCCTAAATGGAGTGGAATCACATGCAGTTTCTGGTCCTACGAGCAAGAGTTGTTTTATGGTAAGAATAGTCACTATTGCGCTGCCATTGCCATACACTGGACAAATAGCACTGGCGTCTGTTCCCAGCAAGTACAGTGTATCAGACTGAAGAGGAGCTACTGTTCTTGTCAGTTTCCAAAGCACAGTTGAACTAGATATGGCCCGTGTGTGTAGGAAGCACAGTTCTTATGTTCTGAGCAAGCTCACTGTTCTGGCCCTATAAGAAACACAGTAGAGTAGAAGAGTGCTCTTTTCTCAAAAGCAGAGTGGGTTTCTTGTAAGGCGAGCTAGCGTTTGTTTCCTAGTCCTAAATGGAGTTGAATCCCATGCAGTTTCTGGTCCTATGAACAAGAGTTGTTTTCTGGTAAGGAAAGTCACTATTGCGCTCCAAATGCCGTACACAGTGCAAATAGCACTCGCGTCTGTTCCCTGCAAGTACAGTGTATTGGACTGAATAGGAGCTACTGTTCTTGTCAGTTTCCTAAGCAGAGTTTAACTAGATATGGTCCATGTGTGTATGAAGCACAGTTATTATGTTCTGAGCAACCTCACTGTTCTGGCCCTATAGGAAACACAGTAGAGTAGAAGAGTGCTCTTTTCTCTAAAGCAGAGTGTGTTTCTTGTAAGGCAAGCTCGCATTTGTTTCCCAGTCCTAAATGGAGTTGAGTCACAGGCAGTTTTTGGTCCTATGAGCAAGAGTTGTTTTCTGGTAAGAGGAGTCACTATTGCGCTCCAAATGCCATACACAGTGCAAATAGCACTCGCGTCTGTTCCCAGCAAGTACAGTGCAATGGACAGAATATAAGCTACTGTTCTTGTCAGTTCCCTAAGCAGAGTTGAACTAGATATGGCCCGTGTGTAGGAAGCACAGTTCTTTTGTTCTGAGCAAGCTCCCTGTTTGGAGCCCATAGGAAACACAGTAGAGTAGAAGAGTGCTCTTTTCTCTAAAGCAGAGTGTGTTTCTTGTAAGGCGAGCTAGCGTTTGTTTCCCAGTCCTAAATGGAGTTGAATCACATGCAGTTTCTGGTCCTACGAGCAAGAGTTTTTTTCTGGTAAGAAGAGTCATTATTGCGCTGCCATTGCCATACACAGGACAAATAGCACTGGGGTCTGTTCCCAGCAAGTACAGTGTATTGGACTGAAGAGGATCTACTGTTCTTGTCAGGTTCCTAAGTAGAATTGAACTAGATATGGCCCGTGTGTAGGAAGCACAGTTCTTTTGTTCTGAGCAAGCTCACTGTTTGGACCCCTTAGGAAACACAGTAGAGTAGAAAAGTGCTCTTTTCTCTAAACTGAGTGTGTTTCTTGTAAGGTGAGCTAGCGTTTGTTTCCCAGTCCTAAATGGAGTTGAATCACATGCAGTTTCTGGTCCTACGAGCAAGAGTTTTTTTCTGGTAAGAAGAGTCATTATTGCGCTGCCATTGCCATACACAGGACAAATAGCACTGGGGTCTGTTCCCAGCAAGTACAGTGTATTGGACTGAAGAGGATCTACTGTTCTTGTCAGGTTCCTAAGTAGAATTGAACTAGATATGGCAGTGTGTGTAGGAAGCACAGATCTTTTGTTCTGAGCAAGCTCACTGTTGAGACCCCATAGGAAACACAGTAGAGTAGAAGAGTGCTCTTTTCTCTAAAGCAGAGTGTGTTTCTTGTAAGGCGAGCTAGCGTTTGTTTCCCAGTCCTAAATGGAGTTGAATCACAGGGAGTTTTTGGTCCTACGAGCAAGAGTTTTTTTCTGGTAAGAAAAGTCACTATTGCGCTCCAAATGCCATACACAGTGCAAATAGCACTCGTGTCTGTTCCCAGCAATTACAGTGTATTGGACTGAATAGGAGCTACTGTTCTTGTCAGTTTCCTAAGCAGAGTTGAACTAGATCTGGCCCGTGTGTAGGAAGCACAGTTCTTTTGTTCTGAGCAAGCTCACTGTTCTGGCCCTATAGGAAACACAGTAGAGTAGAAGAGTGCTCTTTTCTCTAAAGCAGAGTGTGTTTCTTGTAAGGCGAGCTAGCGTTTGTTTCCCAGTCCTAAATGGAGTTGAATCACATGCAGTTTCTGGTCCTACGAGCAAGAGTTTTTTTCTGGTAAGAAGAGTCATTATTGCGCTGCCATTGCCATACACAGGACAAATAGCACTGGGGTCTGTTCCCAGCAAGTACAGTGTATTGGACTGAAGAGGATCTACTGTTCTTGTCAGGTTCCTAAGTAGAATTGAACTAGATATGGCAGTGTGTGTAGGAAGCACAGATCTTTTGTTCTGAGCAAGCTCACTGTTGAGACCCCATAGGAAACACAGTAGAGTAGAAGAGTGCTCTTTTCTCTAAAGCAGAGTGTGTTTCTTGTAAGGCGAGCTAGCGTTTGTTTCCCAGTCCTAAATGGAGTTGAATCACAGGGAGTTTTTGGTCCTACGAGCAAGAGTTTTTTTCTGGTAAGAAAAGTCACTATTGCGCTCCAAATGCCATACACAGTGCAAATAGCACTCGTGTCTGTTCCCAGCAATTACAGTGTATTGGACTGAATAGGAGCTACTGTTCTTGTCAGTTTCCTAAGCAGAGTTGAACTAGATCTGGCCCGTGTGTAGGAAGCACAGTTCTTTTGTTCTGAGCAAGCTCACTGTTCTGGCCCTATAGGAAACACAGTAGAGTAGAAGAGTGCTCTTTTCTCTAAAGCAGAGTGTGTTTCTTGTAAGGCGAGCTAGCGTTTGTTTCCCAGTCCTAAATGGAGTTGAATCACATGCAGTTTCTGGTCCTACGAGCAAGAGTTTTTTTCTGGTAAGAAGAGTCACTATTGTGCTGCCATTGCCATACACAGGACAAATAGCACCGGCGTCTGTTCCCAGCAAGTACAGTGTATTGGACTGAAGAGGATTTACTGTTCTTGTCAGGTTACTAAGCAGACATGAACTAGATATGGCCGTGTGTGTAGGAAGCACAGTTCTTTTGTTCTGAGCAAGCTCACTGTTTGACCCCAAAGGAAACAGAGTAGAGTAGAAGAGTGCTCTTTTCTCTAAAGCAGAGTGTGTTTCTTGTAAGGCGAGCTAGCGTTTGTTTCCCAGTCCTAAATGGAGTGGAATCACATGCAGTTTCTGGTCCTACGAGCAAGAGTTGTTTTATGGTAAGAATAGTCACTATAGCGCTGCCATTGCCATACACTGGACAAATAGCACTGGCGTCTTTTCCCAGCAAGTACAGTGTATCGGACTGAAGAGGAGCTACTGTTCTTGTCAGTTTCCTAAGCAGAGTTGAACTAGATATGGCCCGTGTGTTTAGGAAACACAGTTATTATGTTCTGAGCAAGCTCACTGTTCTGGCCCTATAGGAAACACAGTACAGTAGAAGAGTGCTCTTTTCTCTAAAGCAGAGTGTGTTTCTTGTAAGGCAAGCTCGTGTTTATTTCCCAGTCCTAAATGGAGTTGAGTCACATGCAGTTTTTGGTCCTATGAGCAAGAGATGTTTTCTGGAAAGAAGAGTCACTATTGTGCTCCAAATGCCATACACAGTGCAAATAGCACTCGTGTCTGTTCCCAGCAAGTACAGTGTATTGTTCTGAAGAGGAGCTACTGCTCTTGTCAGTTTCCTAAGCAGAGTTGATCTACATATGGTCCGTGTGTGTAGGAAGCACAGTTCTTTTGTTCTGAGAAAGCTCACTGTTTGGACCCCATAGGAAACACAGTAGAGTAGAAGAGTGCTCTTTTCTCAAAAGCAGAGTGTGTTTCTTGTAAGGCGAGCTAGCGTTTGTTTCCCATTCCTATATGGAGTTGAATCACAAGCAATTTCTGGTCGTATGAGTAAGAGTTGTTTTCTGGTAAGGAAAGTCACTATTGCACTCCCATTGCCATACAGTGCAAAGAGCACTCCTATCTGTTCCCAGCAAGTACAGTGTATTGGACTGAAGAAGAGCTACTGTTCTTGTCAGTTTCCTAAGCAGAGTTGAACTAGATATGGCCCTTGTGTCTAGGAAGCACAGTTCATTTGTTCTGAGCAAGCTCACTCTTCTGGCCCTATAGGAAACACAGTATAGTAGAAAAGTGCTCTTTTCTCAAAAGCAGAGTGTGTTTCTTGTAAGGCGAGCTAGAGTTTGTTTCCCAGCCATAAATGGAGTTGAATCTCATGCAGTTTGTGGTCCTATGAGCAAGAGTTGTTTTCTGGTAAGGAAAGTCTCTATTGAGCTCCCTTTGCCATACACAGGACAAATAGCACTCGCGTCTGTTCCCAGCAAGTACAGTGTATCGGACTGAAGAGGAGCTACTGTTTTTGTCAGTTTCCTAAGCAGAGTTGAACTAGATATGGCCCGCTTGTTTAGGTAGCACAGTTATTATGTTCTGAGCATCTCACTGTTCTGGCACGATAGGAAACACAGTAGAGTAGAAGAGTGCTCTTTTCTCTAAAGCAGAGTGTGTTTCTTGTAAGGCGAGCTAGCGTTTGTTTCCTAGTCCTAAATGGAGTTGAATCACATGCAGTTTCTGGTCCTACGTGCAAGAGTTGTTTTCTGGTAAGGAAAGTCACTATTGCACTCCCATTGCCATACACAGTGCAAATAGCCCTACCGTCTGTTCCCAGCAAGTACAGTGTATTGGACTGAAGAGGAGCTACTGTTCTTCTCAGTTTCCTAAGCAGAGGTGAACTACATATGGTCCTTGTGTGTAGGAAGCACAGTTCTTTTGTTCTGAGCAAGCTCACTGTTTGGACCCCTTAGGAAACACAGTAGAGTAGAAGAGTGCTCTTTTCTCTAAAGCAGAGTGTGTTTCTTTTAAGGCGAGCTAGCGTTTGTTTCCCAGTCCTAAATGGAGGGGAATCACATGCAGGTTCTGGTCTTACGATCAAGAGTTGTTTTATGGTAAGAATAGTCACTATTGCGCTGCCATTGCCATACACAGGACAAATAGCACTGGCGACTGTACCCACAAAGTACAGTGTATTGGACTGAAGAGGATCTACTGTTCTTGTCAGGTTCCTAATCAGAAATGAACTAGATATGGCCATGTGTGTAGGAAGCACAGTTCTTTTGTTCTGAGCAAGCTCACTCCTCTGTCCCTATAGGAAACACAGTAGAGTAGAAGATTGCTCTTTTCTCAAAAGCAGAGTGTGTTTCTTGTAAGGCGAGCTTTCGTTTGTTTCCCAGTCCTAAATGGAGTTGAGTCACATGCAGTTTTTTTGTCCTATGAGCAATAGTTGTTTTCTTGTATGAAGAGTCACTATTGTGCTCTCATTGCCACACAGTGCAAATAGCACTTGCGTCTGCTCCCTGCAAGTACAGAGTATTGGATTGAAGAGGAGCTCCTGTTCTTGTCAGTTTCCTAAGCATAGTTGATCTAGATATGGCCCGTGTGTGTAGGAAGCACAGTTCTTTTGTTCAGAGCAAGCTCACTGTTCGGACCCATAGGAAAAACAGTAGAGTAGAAGAGTGCTCTTTTCTCAAAAGCAGAGTGTGTTTCATGTAAGGCGAGCTAGCATTTGTTTCCCAGTCCTAAATGGAGTTGAATCAAATGCAGTTTCTGGTCCTACGAGCAAGAGTTGTTTTCTAGTAAGGAAAGTCACTATTGCGCTCCCATTGCCATCCACAGTGCAAATAGCACTCGCGTCTGTTCCCAGCAAGTACAGTGTATCGGACTGAAGAGGATTTACTGTTCTTGTCAGTGTGCTAAGCAGAGTTGAACTAGATATGGCCCATGTGTAGGAGGCACAGTTCTTTTGTTATGAGCAAGCTCACTGTTCTGGCCCTATAGTAAACACAGTAGAATAGAAGAGTGCTCTTTTCTCTAAAGCAGAGTGTGTTTCTTGTAAGTGAGCTAGCGTTTGTTTCCCAGTCCTAAATGGAGTTGAATCACATGCAGTTTCTGGTCCTACGAGCAAGAGTTGTTTTATGGTAAGAAGAGTCACTATTGCGCTGCCTTTGCCATACACAGGACAAATAGCACTGGCGTCTGTTCAGAGCAAGCACAGTGTATTGGACTGAAGAGGATCTACTCTTCTTGTCAGGTTCCTAAGCAGAATTGAACTAGATATGGCCGTGTGTGTAGGAAGCACAGTTCTTTTGTTCTGAGCAATCTCACTGTTCGGACCCCATAGGAAACACAGTAGAGTAGAAGAGTGCTCTTTTCTCTAAAGCAGAGTGTGTTTCTTGTAAGGCGAGCTAGCGTTTGTTTCCTAGTCCTAAATGAAGTTGAATCACATGCAGTTTCTGGTCCTACGAGCAAGAGTTGTTTTCTGGTAAGGAAAGTCACTATTGCACTCCCATTGCCATACACAGTGCAAATAGCCCTAGGCCGTCTGTTCCCAGCAAGTAAAGTGTATTGGGCTGA
Organism: Peromyscus eremicus; assembly: GCF_949786415.1. NCBI lineage: Eukaryota > Metazoa > Chordata > Mammalia > Rodentia > Cricetidae > Peromyscus > Peromyscus eremicus. Next base: position 9,016 of record NW_026735134.1, read on the forward strand.
AGAGGATCTACTGTTCTTGTCAGGTTCCTAAGCAGAGTTGAACTCGATATGGGCCGTGTGTGTAGGAAGCACAGTTTTTTTTTCTGAGCAAGCTCACTGTTCGGACCCCATAGGAAACACAGTAGAGTAGAAGAGTGCTTTTTTCTCAAAAGCAGAGTGTGTTTCTTTTAAGGCGAGCTAGCGTTTGTTTCCCATTCCTAAATGGAGTGGAATCACATGCAGTTTGTGTTCCTACGAGCAAGAGTTGTTTTCTGGTAAGGAAAGTCACTATTGCGCTCCCATTGCCATACACAGTGCAAATAGCCCTCCCATCTGTTCCCAGCAAGTACAGTGTATTGGACTGAAGAGGAGCTACTGTTCTTCTCAGTTTCGTAAGCAGAATTGAACTAAATATGGCCGTTTGTGTAGGAAGCACAGTTCTTTTGTTCTGAGCAAGCTCACTGTTCTGGCCCTATAGGAAACACAGTAGAGTAGAAGAGTGCTCTTATCGCTAAAGCAGAGTGTGTTTCTTGTAAGGCGAGCTACCGTTTGTTTTCCAGTCCTAAATGGAGTTGAATCGCATGCAGTTTCTAGTCCTACGAGCAAGAGTTGTTTTATGGTAAGAAGAGTCACTTTTGCGCTGCCATTGCCATACACAGGACAAATAGCACTGGCGTCTGTTCCCAGCAAGTACAGTGTATTGGACTGAAGAGGATCTACTGTTCTTGTCAGGTTCCTAAGCAGAATTGAACTAGATATGGCCGTGTGTGTAGGAAGCACAGTTCTTTTGTTCTGAGCAAGTTCAGTGTTCGGACTCCATAGGAAACACAGTAGAGTAGAAGAGTGCTCTTTTCTCAAAAGCAGAGTGTGTTTCTTGTAAGGCGAGCTAGCGTTTGTTTCCCAGTCCTAAATGGAGTTGAGTCACATGCAGTTTTTTGTCCTACGAGAAAGATTTGTTTTATGGTAAGACGAGTCACTATTGTGCTCCAATTGCCATACACAGTGCAAATAGCACTTTTGTTTCTTCCCCGCAAGTACATTGTATTGGACTGAAGAGGAGCTACTGTTCTTGTCAGTTTCCTAAGCAGAGTTGAACTAGATATGGCCCTTGTGTGTAGGAAGCACAGTTCTTTTGTTCTGAGCAAGCTCACTGTTCGGACCCCATAGGAAACACAGTAGAGTAGAAGAGTGCTCTTTTCTCAAAAGCAGAGTGTGTTTCATGTAAGGCGAGCTAGCATTTGTTTCCCACTCCTAAATGGAGTTGAATCTCATGCAGTTTCTAGTCCTAAGAGCAAGAGTTGTTTTCTGGTAAAAAGAGTCACTATTGCGCTGCCATTGCCATACACAGGACAAATAGCACTGGCGTCTTTTCGCAGCAAGTACAGTATATTGGGCTAAAGAGGATCTATTGTTCTTGTCAGGTTCCTAAGCAGACTTGAACTAGATATGGCCGTGTGTGTAGGAAGCACAGTTTTTTTGTTCTGAGCAAGCTCACTGTTCGGACCTCATAGGAAACACAGTAGAGTAGAAGAGTGCTTTTTTCTCAAAAGCAGAGTGTGTTTCCTTTAAGGCGAGCTAGCGTTTGTTTCCCATTCCTAAATGGAGTGGAATCACATGCAGTTTGTGTTCCTACGAGCAAGAGTTGTTTTCTAGTAAGGAAAGTCACTATTGTGCTCCCATTGCCATACACAGTGCAAATAGCCCTCCCATCTGCTCCGAGCAAGTACAGTGTATTGGAAAGAAGAGGAGCTACTGTTCTTGTCAGTTTCCTAAGCAGAGTTGAACTACATATGGCCCCTGTGTGTAGGAAGCACAGTTCTTTTTTTCTGAGCAAGCTCACTGTTCTGGCCCTATAGGAAACACAGTAGAGTAGAAGAGTGCTCTTTTCTCAAAAGCAGAGTGTGTTTCTTGTAAAGCGAGCTAGAGTTTGTTTCCCAGTCCTAAATGGAGTTGAATCACACGCAGTTTCTGGTCCATGAGCAAGTGTAGTTTTCTGGTAAGAAGAGTCAATATTGCGCTGCCATTGCCATACACAGGACAAATAGCATTGGCGTCAGTTCCCAGCAAGTACACTGTATTGGACTGAAGAGGATCTACTGTTCTTGTCAGGTTCCTAAGCAGACTTGAACTAGACATGGCCGTGTGTGTAGGAAGCACAGTTTTTTTGTTCTGAGCAAGCTCACTTTTCCGAACATATAGGAAACACAGTAGAGTAGAAGAGTGCTCTTTTCTCAAAAGCAGAGAGTGTTTCTTGGATGTCGAGCTAGCATTTGTTTCCCAGTCCTAAATGGAGTTGAGTCACATGCACTTTTTTGTCCTACGAGCAAGAGTTGTTTTCTGGTAAGACGAGTCACTATTGTGCTCTAATTGCCATACACAGTGCAAATAGCACTCGCGTCTCTTCCCCGCAAGTACAGTGTATTGGACTGAAAAGGAACTACTGTTCTTGTCAGTTTCTAAGCAGAGTTGAACTAGATATGGTCCTTGTGTGTAGGAAGCACAGTTCTTTTGTTCTGAGCAAGCTCACTGTTCGGACCCCATAGGAAACACAGTAGAGTAGAAGAGTGCTCTTTTCTCAAAAGCAGAGTGTGTTTCATGTAATGCGAGCTAGCATTTGTTTCCCAGACCTAAATGGAGTTGAATCACATGCAGTTTCTGGTCCTATGAGCAAGAGTTGTTTTATGGTAAGGAAAGTCACTATTGTGTTCCCATTGCCCTACACAAGGCAAATAGCACTCGCGTCTTTTCCCAGCAAGTACAGTGTATTGGACTGAATAGGAGCTACTCTTCTTGTCAGTTTACTAAGCAGAGTTGAACTAGATATGGCCCTTGTGTGTAGGAAGCACAGTTCTTTTGTTCTTTGCAAGCTCACTGTTTGGACCCCATAGGAAACACAGTAGAGTAGAAGAATGCTCTTTTCTCTAAAGCAGAGTGTGTTTCTTGTAAGGCGAGCTACCGTTTGTTTCCCAGTCCTAAATGGAGTGGAATCACATGCAGTTTCTGGTCCTAAGAGCAAGAGTTGTTTTCTGGTAAAGAAAGTCACTATTGCGCTCCCATTGCCATACACATTGCAAATAGCCCTCGCGTCTGTTCCCAGCAAGTACAGTGTATTGGACTGAAGAGGAGCTACTGTTCTTATCAGTTTCCTAAGCAGAGTTGAACTAGATATGGCCCGTGTGTGTAGGAAGTACAGCTCTTTTTTTCTGAGCAAGCTCACTGTTCTGGCCCTATAGGAAACACATTAGAGTAGAAGAGTGCTCTTTTCTCAAAAGCAGAGTGTGTTTCTTGTAAAGCGAGCTAGCGTTTGTTTCCCAGGCCTAAATGGAGTTGAATCACATGCAGTTTCTGGTACTACGAGCAAGAGTTGTTTTCTGTTAAAGAAAGTCACTATTGCGCTCCCATTGCCATACACAGTGCAAATAGCCCTCGCGTCTGTTCCCAGCAAGTACAGTGTATTGGACTGAAGAGGAGCTACTGTTCTTCTCAGTTTCCTAAGCAGAGTTGAACTAGATATGACCCGTGTGTGTAGGAAGCACAGCTCTTTTTTTCTGAGCAAGCTCACTGTTCTGGCCCTATAGGAAACACATTAGAGTAGAAGAGTGCTCTTTTCTCAAAAGCAGAGTGTGTTTCTTGTAAAGAGAGCTAGAGTTTGTTTCCCAGGCCTAAATGGAGTTGAATCACATGCAGTTTCTGGTACTACGAGCAAGAGTTGTTTTCTGGTAAAAAGAGTCACTATTGCGCTGCCATTGCCATACACAGGACAAATAGCACTGGAGTCTGTTCCCAGCAAGTACAGTGTATTGGACTGAAGAGGATCTACTGTTCTTGTCAGGTTCCTAAGCAGACTTGAACTAGATATGGCCGTGTGTGTAGGAAGCACAGTTTTTTTTTCTCAGCAAGCTCACTGTTCGGAACACATAGGAAACACAGTAGAGTAGAAGAGTGCTCTTTTCTCAAAAGCAGAGTGTGTTTCATATAAGGCGAGCTAGCATTTGTTTCCCAGTCCTAAATGGAGTTGAATCACATGCAGTTTCTGGTCCATGAGCAAGAGTTGTTTTCTGGTAAGAAGAGTCACTATTGTGCCCCCATTGCCATCCACAGTGCAAATAGCACTGGCGTCTGTTCCCAGCAAGTACAGTGTATCGGACTGAAGAGGAGCTACCGTTCTTATCAGTTTCCTAAGCAGAGTTGAAATAGATATGGCCCGTGTGTGTAGGAAGCACAGTTCTTATGTTCTGAGCAAGCTCACTGTTCTGGCCCTATAGGAAACACAGTAGAGTAGAAGAGTGCTCTTTTCACTAAAGCAGAGTGTGTTTCTTGTAAGGCAAGCTATCGTTTGTTTCCCAGTTCTAAATGGAGTTGAATCACATGCAGTTTCTGGTCCTACGAGCAAGAGTTGTTTTATGGTAAGAAGAGTCACTATTGTGCTCCAATTGCCATATACAGGACAAAGAGCACTGGCGTCTGTTCCCAGCAAGTACAGTGTATTGGACTGAAGAGGATCTACTGTTCTTTCAGGTTCCTAAGCAGAATTGAACTAGATATGGCCGTGTGTGTAGGAAGCACAGTTCGTTTGTTCTGAGCAAGCTCACTGTTCGGACCCTATAGGAAACACAGAGGAGTAGAAGAGTGCGCTTTTCTCAAAAGCAGAGTGTGTTTCTTGTAAGGCGAGCTAGCGTTTGTTTCCCAGTCCTAAATGGAGTTGAATCACATGCAGTTTCTGGTCCTATGAGCAAGAGTTGTTTTCTGGTAAGGAAAGTCACTATTGCGCTCCCATTGCCATACACAGTGCAAATAGCACTCGCATCTGTTCCCAGCAAGTACAGTGTATCGGACTGAAGAGGAGCTACTTTTCTTGTCAGTTTCCTAAGCAGAGTTGAAGTAGATATGGCCCGTGTGTGTAGGAAGCACAGTTCTTATGTTCTGAGCAAGTTCACTGTTCTGGCCCTATAGGAAACACATTAGAGTAGAAGAGTGCTCTTTTCTCAAAAGCAGAGTGTGTTTCTTGTAAGGCAAGCTAGCGTTTGTTTCCTAGTCCTAAATGGAGTTGAATCACATGCAGTTTCACGTCCTACGAACAAGAGTTCTTTTCTGGTAAGGAAAGTCACATTGCGCTCCCATTGCCATACACAGTGCAAAGAGCACTCGTGTCTGTTCCCAGCAAGTACAGTGTATTGGACTGGATAGGTGCTACTGTTCTTGTCAGTTTCCTAAGCAGAGTTGAACTAGGTATGATCCGTGTTTGTAGGAAGCACAGTTCTTTTGTTCTTTGCAAGCTCACTGTTTGGACCCCATAGGAAACACAGTAGAGCAGAAGAGTGCTCTTTTCTCTAAAGCAGAGTGTGTTACTTGTAAGGCAAGCTAGCGTTTGTTTCGCAGTCCTAAATGGAGTTGAATCCCATGCAGTTTCTGGTACTACGAGCAAGAGTTGTTTTCTGGTAAAAAGAGTCACTATTGCGCTGCCATTGCAATACACAGGACAAATAGCACTGGCGTCTGTTCGCAGCAAGTACAGTATATTGGGCTGAAGAGGATCTATTGTTCTTGTCAGGTTCCTAAGCAGACTTGAACTAGATATGGCCGTGTGTGTAGGAAGCACAGTTTTTTTGTTCTGAGCAAGCTCACTGTTCGGACCCCATAGGAAACACAGTAGAGTAGAAGAGTGCTTTATTCTCAAAAGCCGAGTGTGTTTCTTTTAAGGCGAGCTTGCGTTTGTTTCCCATTCCTAAATGGAGTGGAATCACATGCAGTTTGTGTTCCTACGAGCAAGAGTTGTTTTCTGGTAAGGAAAATCACTATTGTGCTCCCATTGCCATACACAGTGCAAATAGCCCTCCCATCTGTTCCCAGCAAGTACAGTGTATTGGAAAGAAGAGGAGCTACTGTTCTTCTCAGTTTCCTAAGCAGAGTTGAACTACATATGGCCCGTATGTGTAGAAAGCACAGTTCTTTTTTTCTGAGCAAGATCACTGTTCTGGCCCTATAGGAAACACAGTAGAGTAGAAGAGTGCTCTTTTCTCTAAAGCAGAGTGTGTTACTTGTAAGGCAAGCTAGCGTTTGTTTTCCAGTCCAAAATGGAGTTGAATCACATGCAGTTTCTGGTCCTACGAGCAAGAGTTGTTTTCTGGTAAGCAAAGTCACTATTGCGCTCCCATTGCCATACACAGTGCAAATAGCACTCGCGTCTGTTCCGAGCAAGTACATTGTATCGGACTGAAGAGGAGCTACTGTTCTTGTCAGTTTCCTAAGCAGAGTGGAACTAGTTATGGCCCATGAGTAGGAAGCACAGCTCTTTTGTTCTGAGCAAGCTCACTGTTCTGGCCCTATAGGAAACACAGTAGAGTAGAAGAGTGCTCTTTTCTCTAAAGCAGAGTGTGTTTCTTGTAAGGCGAGCTAGCGTTTGTTTCCCAGTCCTACATGGAGTTGAAACACTTGCAGTTTCTGGTCCTATGAGCAAGAGTTGTTTTATGGTAAGAAGAGTCACTATTGCGCTGCCATTGCCATACACAGGACAAATAGCACTGGCGTCTGTTCCCAGCAAGTACAGTATATTGGAATAAAGAGGATCTACTGTTCTTGTCAGGTTCCTAAACAGAATTGAACTAGATATGGTCGTGTGTACGAAGCACAGTTCTTTTGTTCTGAGCAAGCTCACTGTTCGGACCCCATAGGAAGCACAGTAGAGTAGAAGAGTGCTCTTTTCTCAAAAGCAGAGTTGTTTCTTGTAAGGCAAGCTTGCGTTTGTTTCCAGTCCTAAATGGAGTTGAATCACATGCAGTTTCTGGTCCACGAGCAAGAGTTGTGTTCTGGTAAGAAGAGTCACTATTGCGCTGCCATTGCCATACACCGGACAAATAGCACTGGCGTCTGTTCCCAGCAAGTACAGTGTATTGTACTGAAGAGGATCTTCTGTTCTTGTCAGGTTCCTAAGCAGACTTGAACTAGATATGGCCGTGTGTGTAGGAAGCACAGTTCTTTTGTTCTGAGCAAGCTCACTCTTCGGACCCTATAGGAAACACAGTAGAGTAGAAGAGTGCTCTTTTCTCTAAAGCAGAGTGTGTTTCTTGTAAGGCGAGCTAGCGTTTGTTTCCTAGTCCTAAATGGAGTTGAATCACATGCAGTTTCAGGTCCTACGAACAAGAGTTCTTTTCTGGTAAGGAAAGTCACATTGCGCTCCCATTGCCATACACAGTGCAAATAGCACTGGCGTCTGTTCCCAGCAAGTACAGTGTATTGGACTGGATAGGTGCTACTGTTCTTGTCAGTTTCCTAAGCAGAGTTGAACTAGATATGATGCGTGTTTGTAGGAAACACAGTTCTTTTGTTCTTTGCAAGCTCACTGTTTGGACCCCATAGGAAACACAGTAGAGTAGAAGAGTGCTCTTTTCTCTAAAGCAGAGTGTGTTACTTGTAAGGCGAGCTAGCGTTTGTTTCGCAGTCCTAAATGGAGTTGAATCCCATGCACTTTCTGAAACTACGAGCAAGAGTTGTTTTCTGGTAAAAAGAGTCACTATTGCGCTGCCATTGCCATACACAGGACAAATAGCACTGGCGTCTGTTCGCAGCAACTACAGTGTATTGGGCTGAAGAGGATCTATTGTTCTTGTCAGGTTCCTAAGCAGACTTGAACTAGATATGGCCGTGTGTGTAGGAAGCACAGTTTTTTTGTTCTGAGCAAGCTCACTCTTCGGACCCCATAGGAAACACAGTAGAGTAGAAGAGTGCTTTTTTCTCAAAAGCAGAGTGTGTTTCTTTTAAGGCGAGCTATCGTTTGTTTCCCATTCCTAAATGGAGAGGAATCACATGCAGTTTGTGTTCCTACGAGCAAGAGTTGTTTTCTGGTAAGGAAAGTCACTATTGCGCTCCCATTGCCATACACAGTGCAAATAGCCCTCCCATTTGTTCCCAGCAAGTACAGTGTATTGGACTGAAGAGGAGCTACTGTTCTTGTCAGATTCCTAAGCAGAGTTGAACTAGATATGGCCCTTGTGTGTAGGAAGCACAGTTCTTTTGTTCTGAGCAAGCTCACTGTTCGGACCCCATAGGAAACACAGTAGAGTAGAAGAGTGCTCTTTTCTCAAAAGCAGAGTGTGTTTCATGTAAGGCGAGCCTGCATTTGTTTCCCAGACCTAAATGGAGTTGAATCACATGAAGTTTCTGGTCCTATGAGCAAGAGTTGTTTTATGGTAAGGAAAGTCACTATTGTGTTCCCATTGCCCTACACAAGGAAAATAGCACTCGCGTCTTTTCCCAGCAAGTACTGTGTATTGGACTGAATAGGAGCTACTCTTCTTGTCAGTTTACTAAGCAGAGTTGAACTAGATATGGCCCTTGTGTGTAGGAAGCACAGTTCTTTTGTTCTGAGCAAGCTCACTGTTTGGACCCCATAGGAAACACAGTAGAGTAGAAGAGTGCTCTTTTCTCTAAAGCAGAGTGTGTTTCTTGTAAGGCGAGCTACCGTTTGTTTCCCAGTCCTAAATGGAGTGGAATCACATGCAGTTTCTGATCCTAAGAGCAAGAGTTGTTTTCTGGTAAAGAAAGTCACTATTGCGCTCCCATTGCCATACACAGTGCAAATAGCCCTCGCCTCTGTTCCCAGCAAGTACAGTGTATTGGACTGAAGAGGAGCTACTGTTCGCATCAGTTTCCTAAGCAGAGTTGAACTAGATATGGCCCGTGTGTGTAGGAAGCACAGCTCTTTTTTTCTGAGCAAGCTCACTGTTCTGGCCCTATAGGAAACACAGTAGAGTAGAAGAGTGCTCTTTTCTCAAAAGCAGAGTGTGTTTCTTGTAAAGCGAGCTAGAGTTTGTTTCCCAGGCCTAAATGGAGTTGAATCACATGCAGTTTCTGGTACTACGAGCAAGAGCTTTTTTCTGGTAAAGAAAGTCACTATTGCGCTCCCATTGCCATACACAGTGCAAATAGCCCTCGCGTCTGTTCCCAGCAAGTACAGTGTATTGGACTGAAGAGGAGTTACTGTTCTTCTCAGTTTCCTAAGCAGAGTTGAACTGGATATGGCCCGTGTGTGTAGGAAGCACAGCTCTTTTTTTCTGAGCAAGCTCACTGTTCTGGCCCTATAGGAAACACATTAGAGTAGAAGAGTGCTCCTTTCTCAAAAGCAGAGTGTGTTTCTTGTAAAGCGAGCTAGAGTTTGTTTCCCAGGCCTAAATGGAGTTGAATCACATGCAGTTTCTGGTACTACGAGCAAGAGTTGTTTTCTGGTAAGAAGAGTCACTACTGCGCTGACATTGCCATACACAGGACAAATAGCACTGGAGTCTGTTCCCAGCAAGTACAGTGTATTGGACTGAAGAGGATCTACTGTTCTTGTGAGGTTCCTAAGCAGACTTGAACTAGATATGGCCGTGTGTGTAGGAAGCACAGTTTTTTTTTTTTCTCAGCAAGCTCACTGTTGGGAACACATAGGAAACACAGTAGAGTAGAAGAGTGCTCTTTTCTCAAAAGCAGAGTGTGTTTCATATAAGGCGAGCTAGCATTTGTTTCCCAGTCCTAAATGGAGTTGAATCACATGCAGTTTCTGGTCCATGAGCAAGAGTTGTTTTCTGGTAAGAAGAGTCACTATTGTGCTCCCATTGCCATCCACAGTGCAAATAGCACTGGCGTCTGTTCCCAGCAAGTACAGTGTATTGGACTGAAGAGGAGCTACCGTTCTTGTCAGTTTCCTAAGCAGAGTTGAACTACATATGGCCCGTGTGTGTAAGAAGCACAGTTCTTATGTTCTGAGCAAGCTCACTGTTCTGGCCCTATAGGAAACACAGTAGAGTAGAAGAGTGCTCTTTTCTCTAAAGCAGAGTGTGTTTCTTGTAAGGCAAGCTATCGTTTGTTTCCCAGTTCTAAATGGAGTTGAATCACATGCAGTTTCTGGTCCTATGTGCAAGAGTTGTTTTATGGTAAGAAGAGTCACTATTGTGCTCCAATTGCCATATACAGGACAAAGAGCACTGGCGTCTGTTCCCAGCAAGTACAGTGTATTGGACTGAAGAGGATCTACTGTTCTTGTCAGGTTCCTAAGCAGAATTGAACTAGATATGGCCGTGTGTGTAGGAAGCACAGTTCTTTGTTCTGAGCAAGCTCACTGTTCGGACCCTATAGGAAACACAGAGGAGTAGAAGAGTGCGCTTTTCTCAAAAGCAGAGTGTGTTTCTTATAAGGCGAGCTAGCGTTTGTTTCCCAGTCCTAAATGGAGTTGAATCACATGCAGTTTCTGGTCCTATGAGCAAGAGTTGTTTTCTGGTAAGGAAAGTCACTATTGCGCTTCCATTGCCATACACAGTGCAAATAGCACTCGCGTCTGTTCCCAGCAAGTACAGTGTATCGGACTGAAGAGGAGCTACATTTCTTGTCAGTTTCCTAAGCAGAGTTGAAGTAGATATGGCCCGTGTGTGTAGGAAGCACAGTTCTTATGTTCTGAGCAAGTTCACTGTTCTGGCCCTATAGGAAACACAGTAGAGTAGAAGAGTGCTCTTTTCTCAAAAGCAGAGTGTGTTTCTTGTAAGGCAAGCTAGCGTTTGTTTCCTAGTCCTAAATGGAGTTGAATCACATGCAGTTTCAGGTCCTACGAACAAGAGTTCTTTTCTGGTAAGGAAAGTCACATTGCACTACCATTGCCATACACAGTGCAAATAGCACTCGTGTCTGTTCCCAGCAAGTACAGTGTATTGGACTGGATAGTTGCTACTGTTCTTGTCAGTTTCCTAAGCAGAGTTGAACTAGATATGATCCGTGTTTGCAGGAAGCACAGTTCTTTTGTTCTTGCAAGCTCACTGTTTGGACCCCATAGGAAACACAGTAGAGCAGAAGAGTGCTCTTTTCTCTAAAGCAGCGTGTGTTACTTGTAAGGCAAGCTAGCGTTTGTTTCGCAGTCCTAAATGGAGTTGAATCCCATGCAGTTTCTGGTACTACGAGCAAGAGTTGTTTTCTGGTAAAAAGAGTCACTATTGCGCTGCCATTGCAATACACAGGACAAATAGCACTGGCGTCTGTTCGCAGCAAGTACAGTATATTGGGCTGAAGAGGATCTATTGTTCTTGTCAGGTTCCTAAGCAGACTTGAACTAGATATGGCCGTGTGTGTAGGAAGCACAGTTTTTTTGTTCTGAGCAAGCTCACTGTTCGGACCCCATAGGAAACACAGTAGAGTAGAAGAGTGCTTTTTTCTCAAAAGCAGAGTGTGTTTCTTTTAAGGCGAGCTAGCATTTGTTTCCCATTCCTAAATGGAGTGGAATCACATGCAGTTTGTGTTCCTACGAGCAAGAGTTGTTTTCTGGTAAGGAAAGTCACTATTGTGCTCCCATTGCCATACACAGTGCAAATAGCCCTCCCATCTGTTCCCAGCAAGTACAGTGTATTGGAAAGAAGAGGAGCTACTGTTCTTCTCAGTTTCCTAAGCAGAGTTGAACTACATATGGCCCGTATGTGTAGAAAGCACAGTTCTTTTTTTCTGAGCAAGATCACTGTTCTGGCCCTATAGGAAACACAGTAGAGTAGAAGAGTGCTCTTTTCTCTAAAGCAGAGTGTGTTACTTGTAAGGCAAGCTAGCGTTTGTTTTCCAGTCCTAAATGGAGTTGAATCACATGGAGTTTCTGGTACTACGAGCAAGAGTTGTTTTCTGGTAAGGAAAGTCACGATTGTGCTCCCATTGCCATACACAGTGCAAATAGCACTCGCGTCTGTTCCCAGCAAGTACATTGTATCGGAATGAAGAGGAGCTACTATTCTTCTCAGTTTCCTAAGCAGAGTGGAACTAGTTATGGCCCATGTGTAGGAAGCACAGCTCTTTTGTTCTGAGCAAGCTCACTGTTCTGGCCCTATAGGAAACACAGTAGAGTAGAAGAGTGCTCTTTTCTCTAAAGCAGAGTGTGTTTCTTGTAAGGCGAGCTAGCATTTGTTTCCCAGTCCTAAATGGAGTTGAATCACATGCAGTTTCTAGTCCTACGAGCAAGAGTTGTTTTATGGTAAGAAGAGTCACTTTGCGCTGCCATTGCCATACACAGGACAAATAGCACTGGCGTCTGTTCCCAGCAAGTACAGTGTATTGGACTGAAGAGGATCTACTGTTCTTGTCAGGTTCCTAAGCAGAACTGAACTACATATGGCCGTGTGTGTAGGAAGCACAGTTCTTTTGTTCTGAGCAAGTTCATTGTTCGGACTCCATAGGAAACACAGTAGAGTAGAAGAGTGCTCTTTTCTCAAAAGCAGAGTGTGTTTCTTGGAAGGCGAGCTAGCGTTTGTTTCCCAGTCCTATAGGGTGTTGAGTCACATGCAGTTTTTTGTCCTACGAGCAAGAGTTGTTTTCTGGTAAGACGAGTCACTATTGTGCTCTAATTGCAATACACAGTGCAAATAGCACTCGCGTCTCTTCCCTGCAAGTACAGTGTATTGGACTGAAAAGGAGCTACTGTTCTTGTCAGTTTCCTAAGCAGAGTTGAACTAGATATGGCCCTTGTGTGTAGGAAGCACAGTTCTTTTGTTCTGAGCAAGCTCACTGTTTGGACCCCATAGGAAACACAGTAGAGTAGAAGAGTGCTCTTTTCTCTAAAGCAGAGTGTGTTTCTTGTAAGGCGAGCTACCGTTTGTTTCCCAGTCCTAAATGGAGTGGAATCACATGCAGTTTCTGTTCCTACGAGCAAGAGTTTTTTTCTGGTAAAGAAAGTCACTATGGCGCTGCCATTGCCATACACAGGACAAATAGCACTGGAGTCTGTTCGCAGCAAGTACAGTGTATTGGACTGAAGAGGAGCTACTGTTCTTGTCAGTTTCCTAAGCAGAGTTGAACTAGATATGGGCCGTGTGTGTAGGAAGCACAGTTTTTTTTTCTGAGCAAGCTCACTGTTCTGGCCCTATAGGAAACAGAGTAGAGTAGAAGAGTGCTCTTTTCTCTAAAGCAGAGTGTGTTTCTTGTAAGGCGAGCTATCGTTTGTTTTACAGTCCTAAATGGAGTTGAATCACATGCAGTTTCTGGTCCTACGAGCAAGAGTTGTTTTCTGGTAAAAAAGAGTCACTATTGCGCTGCCATTGCCATACACAGGACAAATAGCACTGGCGTCTGTTCACAGCAAGTATAGTATATTGGGCTAAAGAGGATCTATTGTTCTTGTCAGGTTCCTAAGCAGACTTGAACTAGATATGGCCGTGTGTGTAGGAAGCACAGTTTTTTTGTTCTGAGCAAGCTCACTGTTCGGACCCCATAGGAAACACAGTAGAGTAGAAGAGTGCTTTTTTCTCAAAAGCAGAGTGCGTTTCTTTCAAGGCGAGCTAGCGTTTGTTTCCCATTCCTAAATGGAGTGGAATCACATGCAGTTTGTGTTCCTACGAGCATGAGTAGTTTTCTAGTAAGGAAAATCACTATTTTGCTCCCATTGCCATACATAGTGCAAATAGCCCTCCCATCTGTTCCCAGCAAGTACAGTGTATTGCAAAGAAGAGGAGCTACTGTTCTTTTCAGTTTCCTAAGCAGAGTTGAACTACATATGGCCCCTGTGCTTAGGAAGCACAGTTCTTTTTTTCTGAGCAAGCTCACTGTTCTGGCCCCAAAGGAAACACAGTAGAGTAGAAGTGTGCTCTTTTCTCAAAAGCAGAGTGTGTTTCTTGTAAAGCGAGCTAGAGTTTGTTTCCCAGTTCTAAATGGAGTTGAATCACATGCAGTTTCTGGTCCTACGAGCAAGAGTTGTTTTATGGTAAGAAGAGTCACTATTGTGCTCCAATTGCCATATATAGGACAAAGAGCACTGGCGTCTGTTCCCAGCTAGTACAGTGTATTGGACTGAAGAGGATCTACTGTTCTTTCAGGTTCCTAAGCAGAATTGAACTAGATATGGCCGTGTGTGTACGAAGCACAGTTCTTTTGTTCTGAGCAAGCTCACTGTTCGGACCCTATAGGAAACACAGAGGAGTAGAAGAGTGCGCTTTTCTCAAAAGCAGAGTGTGTTTCTTGTAAGGCGAGCTAGCGTTTGTTTCCCAGTCCTAAATGGAGTTGAATCACATGCAGTTTCTGGTCCTATGAGCAAGAGTTGTTTTCTGGTAAGGAAAGTCACTATTGCGCTCCCATTGCCATACACAGTGCAAATAGCACTGGCGTCTGTTCCCAGCAAGTACAGTGTATCAGACTGAAGAGGAGCTACTTTTCTTGTCAGTTTCCTAAGCAGAGTTGAAGTAGATATGGCCCGTGTATGTAGGAAGCACAGTTCTTATGTTCTGAGCAAGTTCACTGTTCTGGCCCTATAGGAAACACAGTAGAGTAGAAGAGTGCTCTTTTCTCAAAAGCAGAGTGTGTTTCTTGTAAGGCAAGCTGGCGTTTGTTTCCTAGTCCTAAATGGAGTTGAATCACATGCAGTTTCACGTCCTACGAACAAGAGTTCTTTTCTGGTAAGGAAAGTCACTTTGCGCTCCCATTGCCATACACAGTGCAAATAGCACTCGTGTCTGTTCCCAGCAAGTACAGTGTATTGGACTGGATAGGTGCTACTGTTCTTGTCAGTTTCCTAAGCAGAGTTGAACTAGATATGATCCGTGTTTGTAGGAAGCACAGTTCTTTTGTTCTTTGCAAGCTCACTGTTTGGACCCCATAGGAAACACAGTAGAGCAGAAGAGTGCTCTTTTCTCTAAAGCAGAATGTGTTACTTGTAAGGCAAGCTAGCGTTTGTTTCGCAGTCCTAAATGGAGTTGAATCCTATGCAGTTTCTGGTACTACGAGCAAGAGTTGTTTTCTGGTAAAAAGAGTCACTATTGCGCTGCCATTGCAATACACAGGACAAATAGCACTGGCGTCTGTTCGCAGCAAGTACAGTATATTGGGCTGAAGAGGATCTATTGTTCTTGTCAGGTTCCTAAGCAGACTTGAACTAGATATGGCCGTGTATGTAGGAAGCACAGTTTTTTTGTTCTGAGCAAGCTCACTGTTCGGACCCCATAGGAAACACAGTAGAGTAGAAGAGTGCTTTATTCTCAAAAGCCGAGTGTGTTTCTTTTAAGGCGAGCTAGCGTTTGTTTCCCATTCCTAAATGGAGTGGAATCACGTGCAGTTTGTGTTCCTACGAGCAAGAGTTGTTTTCTTGTAAGGAAAGTCACTATTGTGCTCCCATTGCCATACACAGTGCAAATAGCCCTCCCATCTGTTCCCAGCAAGTACAGTGTATTGGAAAGAAGAGGAGCTACTGCTCTTCTCAGTTTCCTAAGCAGAGTTGAACTACATATGGCCCCTATGTGTAGAAAGCACAGTTCTTTTTTTCTGAGCAAGCTCACTGTTCTGCCCCTATAGGAAACACAGTAGAGTAGAAGAGTGCTCTTTTCTCTAAAGCAGAGTGTGTTACTTGTAAGGCGAGCTAGCGTTTGTTTTACAGTCCTAAATGGAGTTGAATCACATGGAGTTTCTGGTCCTACGAGCAAGAGTTGTTTTCTGGTAAGCAAAGGCACTATTGCGCTCCCATTGCCATACACAGTGCAAATAGCACTCGCGTCTGTTCCCAGCAAGTACATTGTATCGGACTGAAGAGGAGCTACTGTTCTTGTCAGTTTCCTAAGCAGAGTGGAACTAGTTATGGCCCATGTGTAGGAAGCACAGCTCTTTTGTTCTGAGCAAGCTCACTGTTCTGGCCCTATAGGAAACACAGTAGAGTAGAAGAGTGCTCTTTTCTCTAAAGCAGAGTGTGTTTCTTGTAAGGTGAGCTAGCTTTTGTTTCCCAGTCCTAAATGGAGTTGAAACACTTGCAGTTTCTGGTCCTATGAGCAAGAGTTGTTTTATGGTAAGAAGAGTCACTATTGCACTGCCATTGCCATACACAGGACAAATAGCACTGGCGTCTGTTCCCAGCAAGTACAGTATATTGGAATGAAGACGATCTACTGTTCTTGTCAGGTTCCTAAACAGAATTGAACTAGATATGGTCGTGTGTACGAAGCACAGTTCTTTTGTTCTGAGCAAGCTCACTGTTCGGACCCCATAGGAAGCACAGTAGAGTAGAAGAGTGCTCTTTTCTCAAAAGCAGAGTTGTTTCTTGTAAGGCAAGCTTGCGTTTGTTTCCAGTCCTAAATGGAGTTGAATCACATGCAGTTTCTGGTCCACGAGCAAGAGTTGTTTTCTGGTAAGAAGAGTCACTATTGCGCTGCCATTGCCATACACAGGACAAATAGCACTTGCGTCTGTTCCCAGCAAGTACAGTGTATAGGACTGAAGAGGATCTACTGTTCTTGTCAGGTTCCTAAGCAGACTTGAACTAGATATGGCCGTGTGTGTAGGAAGCACAGTTCTTTTGTTCTGAGCAAGCTCACTCTTCGGACCCTATAGGAAACACAGTAGAGTAGAAGAGTGCTCTTTTCTCTAAAGCAGAGTGTGTTTCTTGTAAGGCGAGCTAGCGTTTGTTTCCTAGTCCTAAATGGAGTTGAATCACATGCAGTTTCAGGTCCTACGAACAAGAGTTCTTTTCCGGTAAGGAAAGTCACATTGTGCTCCCATTGCCATACACAGTGCAAATAGCACTGGCGTCTGTTCCCAGCAAGTACAGTGTATTGGACTGGATAGGTGCTACTGTTCTTGTCAGTTTCCTAAGCAGAGTTGAACTAGATATGATGCGTGTTTGTAGGAAGCACAGTTCTTTTGTTCTTTGCAAGCTCACTGTTTGGACCCCATAGGAATCACTGTAGAGTAGAAGAGTTCTCTTTTCTCTAAAGCAGAGTGTGTTACTTGTAAGGCGAGCTAGCGTTTGTTTCGCAGTCCTAAATGGAGTTGAATCCCATGCAGTTTCTGGCACTACGAGCAAAAGTTGTTTTATGGTAAGAAGAGTCACTTTTGCGCTGCCATTGCCATACACAGGACAAATAGCACTGGCGTCTGTTCCCAGCAAGTACAGTGTATTGGACTGAAGAGGATCTACTGTTCTTGTCAGGTTCCTAAGCAGACTTGAACTAGATATGGCCGTGTGTGTAGGAAGCACAGTTCTTTTGTTCTGAGCAAGTTCAGTGTTCGGACTCCATAGGAAACACAGTAGAGTAGAAGAGTGCTCTTTTCTCAAAAGCAGAGTGTGTTTCTTGTAAGGCGAGCTAGCGTTTGTTTCCCAGTCTAAATGGAGTTGAGTCACATGCAGTTTTTTTTCCTACGAGCAAGATTTGTTTTATGGTAAGACGAGTCACTATTGTGCTCCAATTGCCATACACAGTGCAAATAGCACTTTAGCCTCTTCCCTGCAAGTACAGTGTATTGGACTGAAGAGGAGCTACTGTTCTTGTCAGATTCCTAAGCAGAGTTGAACTAGATATGGCCCTTGTGTGTAGGAAGCACAGTTCTTTTGTTCTGAGCAAGCTCACTGTTCGGACCCCATAGGAAACACAGTAGAGTAGAAGAGTGCTCTTTTCTCAAAAGCAGAGTGTGTTTCAGGTAAGGAGAGCTAGCATTTGTTTCCCAGACCTAAATGGAGTTGAATCACATGAAGTTTCTGGTCCTATGAGCAAGAGTTGTTTTATGGTAAGGAAAGTCACTATTGTGTTCCCATTGCCCTACACAAGGCAAATAGCCCTCGCGTCTGTTCCCAGCAAGTACAGTGTATTGGACTGAAGAGGAGCTACTGTTCTTCTCAGTTTCCTAAGCAGAGTTGAACTAGATATGGCCTGTGTGTGTAGGAAGCACAGCTCTTTTTTTCTGAGCAAGCTCACTGTTCTGGCCCTATAGGAAACACATTAGAGTAGAAGAGTGCTCTTTTCTGAAAGGAGAGTGTGTTTCTTGTAAAGCGAGCTAGAGTTTGTTTCCCAGGCCTAAATGGAGTTGAATCACATGCAGTTTCTGGTACTACGAGCAAGAGTTGTTTTCTGGTAAGAAGAGTCACTACTGCGCTGCCATTGCCATACACAGGACAAATAGCACTGGAGTCTGTTCCCAGCAAGTACAGTGTATTGGACTGAAGAGGATCTACTGTTCTTGTGAGGTTCCTAAGCAGACTTGAACTAGATATGGCCGTGTGTGTAGGAAGCACAGTTTTTTTTTTTTCTCAGCAAGCTCACTGTTCGGAACACATAGGAAACATAGTAGAGTAGAAGAGTGCTCTTTTCTCAAAAGCAGAGTGTGTTTCATATAAGGCGAGCTAGCATTTGTTTCCGAGTCCTAAATGGAGTTGAATCACATGCAGTTTCTGGTCCTAAGAGCAAGAGTTGTTTTCTGGTAAAGAAAGTCACTATTGCACTCCCATTGCCATCCACAGTGCAAATAGCACTGGCGTCTGTTCCCAGCAAGTACAGTGTATCGGACTGAAGAGGAGCTACCGTTTTGTCAGTTTCCTAAGCAGAGTTGAACTAGATATGGCCCGTGTGTGTAGGAAGCACAGTTATTATGTTCTGAGCAAGCTCACTGTTCTGGCCCTATAGGAAACACAGTAGAGTAGAAGAGTGCTCTTTTCTCTAAAGCAGAGTGTGTTTCTTGTAAGGCAAGCTATCGTTTGTTTCCCAGTTCTAAATGGAGTTGAATCACATGCAGTTTCTGGTCCTACGAGCAAGAGTTGTTTTATGGTAAGAAGAGTCACTATTGTGCTCCAATTGCCATATACAGGACAAAGAGCACTGGCGTCTGTTCCCAGCAAGTACAGTGTATTGGACTGAAGAGGATCTACTGTTCTTTCAGGTTCCTAAGCAGAATTGAACTAGATATGGCCGTGTGTGTAGGAAGCACAGTTCTTTTGTTCTGAGCAAGCTCACTGTTCGGACCCTATAGGAAACACAGAGGAGTAGAAGAGTGCGCTTTTCTCAAAAGCAGAGTGTGTTTCTTGTAAGGCGAGCTAGCGTTTGTTTCCCAGTCCTAAATGGAGTTGAATCACATGCAGTTTCTGGTCCTATGAGCAAGAGTTGTTTTCTGGTAAGGAAAGTCACTATTGCGCTCCCATTGCCATACACAGTGCAAATAGCACTCGCGTCTGTTCCCAGCAAGTACAGTGTATCAGACTGAAGAGGAGCTACTTTTCTTGTCAGTTTCCTAAGCAGAGTTGAAGTAGATATGGCCCGTGTGTGTAGGAAGCACAGTTCTTAGGTTCTGAGCAAGTTCACTGTTCTGGCCCTATAGGAAACACAGTAGAGTAGAAGAGTGCTCTTTTCTCAAAAGCAGAGTGTGTTTCTTGTAAGGCAAGCTAGCGTTTGTTTCCTAGTCCTAAATGGAGTTGAATCACATGCAGTTTCACGTCCTACGAACAAGAGTTCTTTTCTGGTAAGGAAAGTCACATTGCGCTCCCATTGCCATACACAGTGCAAATAGCACTCGTGTCTGTTCCCAGCAAGTACAGTGTATTGGACTGGATAGGTGCTACTGTTCTTGTCAGTTTCCTAAGCAGAGTTGAACTAGGTATGATCCGTGTTTGTAGGAAGCACAGTTCTTTTGTTCTTTGCAAGCTCACTGTTTGGACCCCATAGGAAACACAGTAGAGCAGAAGAGTGCTCTTTTCTCTAAAGCAGAGTGTGTTACTTGTAAGGCAAGCTAGCCTTTGTTTCGCAGTCCTAAATGGAGTTGAATCCCATGCAGTTTCTAGTCCTACGAGCAAGAGTTTTTTTCTGGTAAAGAAAGTCACTATTGCGCTGCCATTGCCATACACAGGACAAATAGCACTGGCGTCTGTTCGCAGCAAGTACAGTATATTGGGCTAAAGAGGATCTGTTGTACTTGTCAGGTTCCTAAGCAGACTTGAACTAGATATGGCCGTGTGTGTAGGAAGCACAGTTTTTTTGTTCTGAGCAAGCTCACTGTTCGGACCCCATAGGAAACACAGTAGAGTAGAAGAGTGCTTTTTTCTCAAAAGCAGAGTGTGTTTCTTTTAAGGCGAGCTGGCGTTTGTTTCCCATTCCTAAATGGAGTGGAATCACATGCAGTTTGTGTTCCTACGAGCAAGAGTTGTTTTCTAGTAAGGAAAGTCACTATTGTGCTCCCATTGCCATACACAGTGCAAATAGCCCTCCCATCTGTTCCCAGCAAGTACAGTGTATTGGAAAGAAGAGGAGCTACTGTTCTTGTCAGTTTCCTAAGCAGAGTTGAACTACATATGGCCCCTGTGTGTAGGAAGCACAGTTCTTTTTTTCTGAGCAAGCTCACTGTTCTGGCCCTATAGGAAACACAGTAGAGTAGAAGAGTGCTCTTTTCTCAAAAGCAGAGTGTGTTTCTTGTAAAGCGAGCTAGAGTTTGTTTCCCAGTCCTAAATGGAGTTGAATCACACGCAGTTTCTGGTCCATGAGCAAGTGTAGTTTTCTGGTAAGAAGAGTCACTATTGCGCTGCCATTGCCATACACAGGACAAATAGCATTGGCGTCTGTTCCCAGCAAGTACACTGTATTGGACTGAAGAGGATCTACTGTTCTTGTCAGGTTCCTAAGCAGACTTGAACTAGACATGGCCGTGT
Organism: Peromyscus eremicus; assembly: GCF_949786415.1. Taxonomy (NCBI): domain Eukaryota; kingdom Metazoa; phylum Chordata; class Mammalia; order Rodentia; family Cricetidae; genus Peromyscus; species Peromyscus eremicus. The sequence goes on from NW_026735134.1 coordinate 29,372, forward strand.
GTGTAGGAAGCACAGTTTTTTTGTTCTGAGCAAGCTCACTTTTCCGAACATATAGGAAACACAGTAGAGTAGAAGAGTGCTCTTTTCTCAAAAGCAGAGAGTGTTTCTTGGACGTCGAGCTAGCATTTGTTTCCCAGTCCTAAATGGAGTTGAGTCACATGCACTTTTTTGTCCTATGAGCAAGAGTTGTTTTCTGGTAAGAAGAGTCACTATTGTGCTCTAATTGCCATACACAGTGCAAATAGCACTCGCGTCTCTTCCCCGCAAGTACAGTGTATTGGACTGAAAAGGAGCTACTGTTCTTGTCAGTTTCTAAGCAGAGTTGAACTAGATATGGTCCTTGTGTGTAGGAAGCACAGTTCTTTTGTTCTGAGCAAGCTCACTGTTCGGACCCCATAGGAAACACAGTAGAGTAGAAGAGTGCTCTTTTCTCAAAAGCAGAGTGTGTTTCATGTAAGACGAGCTAGCATTTGTTTCCCAGACCTAAATGGAGTTGAATCACATGCAGTTTCTGGTCCTATGAGCAAGAGTTGTTTTATGGTAAGGAAAGTCACTATTGTGCTCCCATTGCCCTACACAAGGCAAATAGCACTCGCGTCTTTTCCCAGCAAGTACAGTGTATTGGACTGAATAGGAGCTACTGTTCTTGTCAGTTTACTAAGCAGAGTTGAACTAGATATGGTCCGTGTGTGTAGGAAGCACAGTTCTTTTGTTCTGACAAGCTCACTGTTTGGACCCCATAGGAAACACTGTAGAGTAGAAGAGTGCACTTTTCTCTAAAGCAGAGTGTGTTTCTTGTAAGGCGAGCTACCGTTTGTTTCCCAGTCCTAAATGGAGTGGAATCACATGCAGTTTCTGGTCCTACGAGCAAGAGTTGTTTTCTGGTAAAGAAAGTCACTATTGCGCTCCCATTGCCATACACAGTGCAAATAGCCCTCGTGTCTGTTCCCAGCAAGTACAGTGTATTGCACTGAAGAGGAGCTACTGTTCTCAGTTTCCTAAGCAGAGTTGAACTTGATATGGCCCGTGTGTGTAGGAAGCACAGTTCTTTTTTTTGGAGCAAGCTCACTGTTCTGGCCCTATAGGAAACACAGTAGAGTAGAAGAGTGCTCTTTTCTCAAAAGCAGAGTGTGTTTCTTGTAAAGCGAGCTAGAGTTTGTTTCCCAGGCCTAAATGGAGTTGAATCACATGCAGTTTCTGGTATTACGAGCAAGAGTTGTTTTCTGGTAAGAAGAGTCACTATTGCGCTGCCATTGCCATACACAGGACAAATAGCACTGGATTCTGTTCCCAGCAAGTACAGTGTATTGGACTGAAGAGGATCTACTGTTCTTGTCAGGTTCCTAAGCAGACTTGAACTAGATATGGCCGTGTGTGTAGGAAGCACAGTTTTTTTGTTCTCAGCAACCTCACTGTTCGGAACACATAGGAAACACAGTAGAGTAGAAGAGTGCTCTTTTCTCAAAAGCAGAGTGTGTTTCATGTAAGGCGAGCTAGCATTTGTTTCCCAGTCCTAAATGGAGTTGAATCACATGCAGTATCTGGTCCAACGAACAAGAGTTGTTTTCTGGTAAGGAAAGTCACTATTGCGCTCCCATTGCCATACACAGTGCAAATAGCACTGGCGTCTGTTCCCAGCAAATACAGTGTTCCAGACTGAAGAGGAGCTACTGTTCTTGTCAGTTTCCTAAGCAGAGTTGAACTAGATATGGCCCGTATGTAGGAAGCACAGTTCTTTTGTTCTGAGCAAGCTCACTGTTCTGGCCCTACAGGAAACACAGTAAGGTAGAAGAGTGCTCTTTTCTCTAAAGCAGAGTGTGTTTCTTGTAAGGCAAGCTAGCGTTTGTTTCCTAGTCCTAAATGGAGTTGAATCACATGCAGTTTCAGGTCCTACAAACAAGAGTTCTTTTCTGGTAAGGAAAGTCACATTGCGCTCCCATTGCCATACACAGTGCAAATAGCACTGGCGTCTGTTCCCAGCAAGTACAGTGTATTGGACTGGATAGGTGCTACTGTTCTTGTCAGTTTCCTAAGCAGAGTTGAACTAGATATGATGCGTGTTTGTAGGAAGCCCAGTTCTTTTGTTCTTTGCAAGCTCACTGTTTGGACCCCATAGGAAACACAGGAGAGTAGAAGAGTGCTCTTTTCTCAAAAGCAGAGTGTGTTTCTTGTAAGGCGAGCTAGCGTTTGTTTCCCAGTCCTAAATGGAGTTGAGTCACATGCAGTTTTTTGTCCTACGAGCAAGATTTGTTTTATGGTAAGACGAGTCACTATTGTGCTCCAATTGCCATACACAGTGCAAATAGCACTTTCGTCTCTTCCCTGCAAGTACAGTGTATTGGACTGAAGAGGAGCTACTGTTCTTGTCAGATTCCTAAGCAGAGTTGAACTAGATATGGCCCTTGTGTGTAGGAAGCACAGTTCTTTTGTTCTGAGCAAGCTCACTGTTCAGACCCCATAGGAAATACAGTAGAGTAGAAGAGTGCTCTTTTCTCAAAAGCAGAGTGTGTTTCATGTAAGGCGAGCTAGCATTTGTTTCCCAGTCCTAAATGGAGTGGAATCACATGCAGTTTCTGGTCCTAAGAGCAAGAGTTGTTTTCTGGTAAAGAAAGTCACTATTGCACTCCCATTGCCATACACAGTGCAAATAGCCCTCGCGTCTGTTCCCAGCAAGTACAGTGTATTGGACTGAAGAGGAGCTACTGTTCTTCTCAGTTTCCTAAGCAGAGTTGAACTAGATATGGCCCGTGTGTGTAGGAAGCACAGCTCTTTTTTTCTGAGCAAGCTCACTGTTCTGGCCCTATAGGAAACACAGTAGAGTAGAAGAGTGCTCTTTTCTCAACAGCAGAGTTTGTTTCTTGTAAAGCGAGCTAGAGTTTGTTTCCCAGGCCTAAATGGAGTTGAATCACATGCAGTTTCTGGTACTACGAGCAAGAGTTGTTTTCTGGTAAAGAAAGTCACTATTGTGCTCCCATTGCCATACACAGTGCAAATAGCCCTCGCGTCTGTTCCCAGCAATACAGTGTATTGGACTGAAGAGGATCTACTGTTCTTTCAGGTTCCTAAGCAGAATTGAACTAGATATGGCCCGTGTGTGTAGGAAGCACAGTTCTTTTGTTCTGAGCAAGCTCACTGTTCGGACCCTATAGGAAACACAGAGGAGTAGAAGAGTGCGCTTTTTTCAAAAGCAGAGTGTGTTTCTTGTAAGGCGAGCTAGCGTTTGTTTCCCAGTCCTAAATGGAGTTGAATCACATGCAGTTTCTGGTCCTATGAGCAAGAGTTGTTTTCTGGTAAAGAAAGTCACTATTGCGCTGCCATTGCCATACACAGGAAAAATAGCACTGGAGTCTGTTCGCAGCAAGTACAGTGTATTGGACTGAAGAGGAGCTACTGTTCTTGTCAGTTTCCTAAGCAGAGTTGAACTAGATATGGGCCGTGTGTGTAGGAAGCACAGTTTTTTTTTCTGAGAAAGCTCACTGTTCTGGCACTGTAGGAAACACAGTAGAGTAGAAGAGTGCTCTTTTCTCTAAAGCAGAGTGTGTTTCTTGTAAGGCGAGCTAGCGTTTGTTTCCCAGTCCTAAATGGAGTTGAATCACATGCAGTTTCTGGTCCTACGAGCAAGAGTTGTTTTATGGTAAGAAGAGTCACTATTGTGCTCCAATTGCCATATACAGGACAAAGCGCACTGGCGTCTGTTCCCAGGAAGTACAGTGTATTGGACTGAAGAGGATCTACTGCTCTTTCAGGTTCCTAAGCAGAATTGAACTAGATATGGCCGTGTGTGTAGGAAGCACAGTTCTTTTGTTCTGAGCAAGCTCACTGTTCGGACCCTATAGGAAACACAGTAGAGTAGAAGAGTGCGCTTTTCTCAAAAGCAGAGTTTGTTTCTTGTAAGGCGAGCTAGCGTTTGTTTCCCAATCCTAAATGGAGTTGAATCACATGCAGTTTCTAGTCCTATGAGCAAGAGTTGTTTTCTGGTAAGGAAAGTCACTATTGCGCTCCCATTGCCATACACAGTGCAAATAGCACTCGCGTCTGTTCCCAGCAAGTACAGTGTATTGGAATGAAGACGAGCTACTTTTCTTGTCAGTTTCCTAAGCAGAGTTGAAGTAGATATGTCCCGTGTGTGTAGGAAGCACAGTTCTTATGTTCTGAGCAAGCTCACTGTTCTGGCCCTATAGGAAACACAGTAGAGTAGAAGAGTGCTCTTTTCTCTAAAGCAGAGTGAGTTCCTTGTAAGGCGAGCTATCGTTTGTTTACCAGTCCTAAATGGAGTTGAATCACATGCAGTTTCTGGTCCTATGAGCAAGAGTTGTTTTCTGGTAAAAAAGAGTCACTATTGCGCTGCCATTGCCATACACAGGACAAATAGCACTGGCGTCTGTTCGCAGCAAGTACAGTATATTGGGCTAAAGAGGATCTATTGTTCTTGTCAGGTTCCTAAGCAGACTTGAACTAGATATGGCCGTGTGTGTAGGAAGCACTGTTTTTTTGTTCTGAGCAAGCTCACTGTTCAGACCCCATAGGAAACACAGTAGAGTAGAAGAGTGCTTTTTTCTCAAAAGCAGAGTGCGTTTCTTTTAAGGCGAGCTAGCGTTTGTTTCCCATTCCTAAATGGAGTGGAATCACATGCAGTTTGTGTTCCTACGAGCAAGAGTAGTTTTCTAGTAGGGAAAGTCACTATTGTGCTCCCATTGCCATACACAGTGCAAATAGCCCTCCCATCTGTTCCCAGCAAGTACAGTGTATTGGAAAGAAGAGGAGCTACTGTTCTTGTTAGTTTCCTAAGCAGAGTTGAACTACATATGGCCCCTGTGTTTAGGAAGCACAGTTCTTTTTTTCTGAGCAAGCTCACTGTTCTGGCCCTATGGGAAACACAGTAGAGTAGAAGAGTGCTCTTTTCTCAAAAGCAGAGTGTTTTTCTTGTAAAGCGAGCTAGAGTTTGTTTCCCCGTCCTAAATGGAGTTGAATCACATGCAGTTTCTGGTCCATGAGCAAGAGTAGTTTTCTGGTAAGAAGAGTCACTATTGCGCTGCGATTGCCATACACAGGTCAAATAGCATTGGCGTCTGTTCCCAGCAAGTACACTGTATTGGACTGAAGAGGATCTACTGTTCTTGTCAGGTTCCTAAGCAGACTTGAACTAGACATGGCCGTGTGTGTAGGAAGCACAGTTTTTTTGTTCTGAGCAAGCTCACTTTTCCGAACCTATAGGAAACACAGTAGAGTAGAAGAGTGCTCTTTTCTCAAAAGCAGAGTGTGTTTCTTGGACGTCGAGCTAGCATTTGTTTCCCAGTCCTAAATGGAGTTGAGTCACATGCAGTTTTTTTGTCCTACGAGCAAGAGTTGTTTTCTGGTAAGACGAGTCACTATTGTGCTCTAATTGCCATACACAGTGCACATAGCACTCGCGTCTCTTCCCCGCAAGTACAGTGTATTGGACTGAAAAGGAGCTACTGTTCTTGTCAGTTTCCTAAGCAGAGTTGAACTAGATATGGCCCTTGTGTGTAGGAAGCACAGTTCTTTTGTTCTGAGTAAGCTCACTGTTCGGACCCCATAGGAAACACATTAGAGTAGAAGAGTGCTCTTTTCTCAAAAGCAGAGTGTGTTTCATGTAAGGCGAGCTAGCATTTGTTTCCCAGATTTAAATGGAGTTGAATCACATGCAGTTTCTGGTCCTATGAGCAAGAGTTGTTTTATGGTAAGGAAAGTCACTATTGTGCTCCCATTGCCCTACACAAGGCAAATAGCACTCGCGTTTTCCCAGCAAGTACACTGTATTGGACTGAATAGGAGCTACTGTTCTTGTCAGTTTACTAAGCAGAGTTGAACTAGATATGGTCCGTGTGTGTAGGAAGCACAGTTCTTTTGTTCTGAGCAATCTCACTGTTTGGACCCCATAGGAAACACTGTAGAGTAGAAGAGTGCTCTTTTCTCTAAAGCAGAGTGTGTTTCTTGCAAGGCGAGCTGCTGTTTGTTTCCCAGTCCTAAATGGAGTGGAATCACATGCAGTTTCTGGTCCTACGAGCAAGAGTTGTTTTCTGGTAAAGAAAGTCACTATTGCGCTGCCATTGCCATACACAGGACAAATAGCACTGGAGTCTCTTCCCAGCAAGTACAGTGTATTGGACTGAAGAGGATCTACTGTTTTTGTCAAGTTCCTAAGCAGACTTGAACTAGATATGGCCGTGTGTGTAGGAAGCACAGTTTTTTTTTTTCTCAGCAAGCTCACTGTTCGGAACACATAGGAAACACAGTAGAGTAGAAGAGTGCTCTTTTCTCAAAAGCAGAGTGTGTTTCATATAAGGCGAGCTAGCATTTGTTTCCCAGTCCTAAATGGAGTTGAATCACATGTAGTATTTGGTCCAACGAGCAAGAGTTGTTTTCTGGTAAGGAAAGTCACTATTGCGCTCCCATTGCCATGCAGAGTGCAAATAGCACTGGCGTCTGTTCCCAGCAAGTACAGTGTACCGGACTTAAGAGGAGCTACTGTTCTTGTCAGTTTCCTAAGCAGAGTTGAACTCGATATGGGCCGTGTGTGTAGGAAGCACAGTTCTTATGTTCTGAGCAAGCTCACTGTTCTGGCCCTATAGGAAACACAGTAGAGTAGAAGAGTGCTCTTTTCTCTACAGCAGATTGTGTTTCTTTTAAGGCGAGATGCGTTTGTTTCCCAGTCTTAAATGGAGTTTAGTCACATGCAGTTTTTTGTCCTACGAGCAAGAGTTGTTTTCTGGTAAGACGAGTCACTATTGTGCTCCAATTGCCATACACAGTGCAAATAGCACTCGCGTCTGTTCCCAGCAAGTAAAGTGTATTGGGCTGAAGAGGATCTACTGTTCTTGTCAAGTTCCTAAGCAGACTTGAACTAGATATGGCCGTGTGTGTAGGAAGCACAGTTTTTTTTTCTGAGCAAGCTCACTGTTCGGACCCCATAGGAAACACAGTAGAGTAGAAGAGTGCTTTTTTCTCCAAAGCAGAGTGTGTTTCTTTTAAGGCAAGCTAGCATTTGTTTCCCATTCCTAAATGGAGTGGAATCACATGCAGTTTGTGTTCCTACGAGCAAGAGTTGTTTTTTGGTAAGGAAAGTCACTATTGTGCTCCCATTGCCATACAGAGTGCAAATAGCCCTCCCATCTGTTCCCAGCAAGTACAGTGTATTGGACTGAAGAGGCGCTACTGTTCTTCTCAGATTTCTAAGCAGAGTTGAACTAGATATGGCCCGTGTGTGTAGGAAGCACAGTTCTTTTTTTCTGAGCAAGCTCACTGTTCTGGCCCTATGGGAAACACAGTAGAGTAGAAGAGTGCTCTTTTCTCAAAAGCGGAGTGTGTTTCTTGTAAAGCGAGCTAGAGTTTGTTTCCCAGTCCTAAATGGAGTTGAATCACATGCAGTTTCTGGTCCACGAGCAAGAGTTGTTTTCTGGTAAGAAGAGTCACTATTGCATCTGCCATTGCCATACACAGGACAAATAGCACTGGCGTCTGTTCCCAGCAAGTACAGTGTATTGGACTGAAGAGGATCTGCTGTTCTTGTCAGGTTCCTAAGCAGACTTGAACTAGATATGGCCGTGTGTGTAGGAAGCACAGTTCTTTTGTTCTGAGCAAGCTCACTCTTCGGACCCTATAGGAAACACAGTAGAGTAGAAGAGTGCTCTTTTATCAAAAGCAGAGTGTGTTTCTTGTAAGGCGAGCTAGCATTTGTTTCCCAGTCCTAAATGGAGTTGAATCACATGCAGTTTCTGGTCCTATGAGCAAGAGTTGTTTTCTCGTAAGGAAAGTCACTATTGCGCTCCCATTGCCATACACAGTGCAAATAGCACTCGCGTCTGATCCCAGCAAGTACAGTGTATCGGACTGAAGAGGAGCTACTTTTCTTGTCAGTTTCCTAAGCAGAGTTGAAGTAGATATGGCCCGTGTGTAGGAAGCACAGTTCTTATGTTCTGAGCAAGCTCACTGTTCTGGCCCTATAGGAAACACAGTAGAGTAGAAGAGTGCTCTTTTCTCTAAAGCAGAGTGTGTTTCTTGTAAGGCGAGCTAGCATTTGTTTCCTAGTCCTAAATGGAGTTGAATCACACGCAGTTTCAGGTCCTACGAACAAGAGTTCTTTTCTGGTAAGGAAAGTCACATTGCGCTCCCATTGCCATACACAGTGCAAATAGCACTTGAGTCTGTTCCCAGCAAGTACAGTGTATTGGACTGGATAGGTGCTACTGTTCTTGTCAGTTTCCTAAGCAGAGTTGAACTAGATATGATCCGTGTTTGTAGGAAGCACAGTTCTTTTGTTCTTTGCAAGCTCACTGTTTGGACCCCATAGGAAACACAGTAGAGCAGAAGAGTGCTCTTTTCTCTAAAGCAGAGTGTGTTACTTGTAAGGCGAGCTAGCGTTTGTTTCGCTGTCCTAAATGGAGTTGAATACCATGCAGTTTCTGGCACTACGAGCAAGAGTTGTTTTCTGGTAAAAAGAGTCACTATTGCGCTGCCATTGCCTTACACAGGACAAATAGCACTGGCGTCTGTTCGCAGCAAGTACACTGTATTGGGCTGAAGAGGATCTATTGTTCTTGTCAGGTTCCTAAGCAGACTTGAACTAGATATGGCCGTGTGTGTAGGAAGCACAGTTTTTTTGTTCTGAGCAAGCTCACTGTTCGGACCCCATAGGAAACACAGTAGAGCAGAAGAGTGCTTTTTTCTCAAAAGCAGAGTGTGTTTCTTTTAAGGCGAGCTAGCGTTTGTTTCCCATTCCTAAATGGAGTGGAATCACATGCAGTTTGTGTTCCTACGAGCAAGAGTTGTTTTCTGGTAAGGAAAGTCACTATTGCGCTCCCATTGCCATACACAGTGCAAATAGCCCTCCCATCTGTTCCCAGCAAGTACAGTGTATTGGACTGAAGAGGAGCTACTGTTCTTCTCAGTTTCCTAAGCAGAATTGAACTAAATATGGCCGTGTGTGTAGGAAGCACAGTTCTTTTGTTCTGAGCAAGCTCACTGTTCTGGCCCTATAGGAAACACAGTAGAGTAGAAGAGTGCTCTTTTCTCTAAAGCAGAGTGTGTTTCTTGTAAGGCGAGCTAGCGTTTGTTTTCCAGTCCTAAATGGAGTTGAATCACATGCAGTTTCTAGTCCTACGAGCAAGAGTTGTTTTATGGTAAGAAGAGTCACTTTTGCGCTGCCATTGCCATACACAGGACAAAAAGCACTGGCGTCTGTTCCCAGCAAGTACAGTGTATTGGACTGAAGAGGATCTACTGTTCTTGTCAGGTTCCTAAGCAGAATTGAACTAGATATGGCCGTGTGTGTAGGAAGCACAGTTCTTTTGTTCTGAGCAAGTTCAGTGTTCGGACTCCATAGGAAACACAGTAGAGTAGAAGAGTGCTCTTTTCTCAAAAGCAGAGTGTGTTTCTTGTAAGGCGAGCTAGCGTTTGTTTCCCAGTCCTAAATGGAGTTGAGTCACATGCAGTTTTTTGTCCTACGAGCAAGATTTGTTTTATGGTAAGACGAGTCACTATTGTGCTCCAATTGCCATACACAGTGCAAATAGCACTTTCGTCTCTTCCCCGCAAGTACAGTGTATTGGACTGAAAAGGAGCTACTGTTCTTGTCAGTTTCTAAGCAGAGTTGAACTAGATATGGTCCTTGTGTGTAGGAAGCACAGTTCTTTTGTTCTGAGCAAGCTCACTGTTCGGACCCCATAGGAAACACAGTAGAGTAGAAGAGTGCTCTTTTCTCAAAAGCAGAGTGTGTTTCATGTAAGACGAGCTAGCATTTGTTTCCCAGACCTAAATGGAGTTGAATCACATGCAGTTTCTGGTCCTATGAGCAAGAGTTGTTTTATGGTAAGGAAAGTCACTATTGTGCTCCCATTGCCCTACACAAGGCAAATAGCACTCGCGTCTTTTCCCAGCAAGTACAGTGTATTGGACTAAATAGGAGCTACTGTTCTTGTCAGTTTACTAAGCAGAGTTGAACTAGATATGGTCCGTGTGTGTAGGAAGCACAGTTCTTTTGTTCTGACAAGCTCACTGTTTGGACCCCATAGGAAACACTGTAGAGTAGAAGAGTGCACTTTTCTCTAAAGCAGAGTGTGTTTCTTGTAAGGCGAGCTACCGTTTGTTTCCCAGTCCTAAATGGAGTGGAATCACATGCAGTTTCTGGTCCTACGAGCAAGAGTTGTTTTCTGGTAAAGAAAGTCACTATTGCGCTCCCATTGCCATACACAGTGCAAATAGCCCTCGTGTCTGTTCCCAGCAAGTACAGTGTATTGCACTGAAGAGGAGCTACTGTTCTCAGTTTCCTAAGCAGAGTTGAACTTGATATGGCCCGTGTGTGTAGGAAGCACAGTTCTTTTTTTTGGAGCAAGCTCACTGTTCTGGCCCTATAGGAAACACAGTAGAGTAGAAGAGTGCTCTTTTCTCAAAAGCAGAGTGTGTTTCTTGTAAAGCGAGCTAGAGTTTGTTTCCCAGGCCTAAATGGAGTTGAATCACATGCAGTTTCTGGTATTACGAGCAAGAGTTGTTTTCTGGTAAGAAGAGTCACTATTGCGCTGCCATTGCCATACACAGGACAAATAGCACTGGATTCTGTTCCCAGCAAGTACAGTGTATTGGACTGAAGAGGATCTACTGTTCTTGTCAGGTTCCTAAGCAGACTTGAACTAGATATGGCCGTGTGTGTAGGAAGCACAGTTTTTTTGTTCTCAGCAACCTCACTGTTCGGAACACATAGGAAACACAGTAGAGTAGAAGAGTGCTCTTTTCTCAAAAGCAGAGTGTGTTTCATGTAAGGCGAGCTAGCATTTGTTTCCCAGTCCTAAATGGAGTTGAATCACATGCAGTATCTGGTCCAACGAACAAGAGTTGTTTTCTGGTAAGGAAAGTCACTATTGCGCTCCCATTGCCATACACAGTGCAAATAGCACTGGCGTCTGTTCCCAGCAAGTACAGTGTTCCAGACTGAAGAGGAGCTACTGTTCTTGTCAGTTTCCTAAGCAGAGTTGAAGTAGATATGGCCCGTATGTAGGAAGCACAGTTCTTTTGTTCTGAGCAAGCTCACTGTTCTGGCCCTACAGGAAACACAGTAAGGTAGAAGAGTGCTCTTTTCTCTAAAGCAGAGTGTGTTTCTTGTAAGGCAAGCTAGCGTTTGTTTCCTAGTCCTAAATGGAGTTGAATCACATGCAGTTTCAGGTCCTACAAACAAGAGTTCTTTTCTGGTAAGGAAAGTCACATTGCGCTCCCATTGCCATACACAGTGCAAATAGCACTGGCGTCTGTTCCCAGCAAGTACAGTGTATTGGACTGGATAGGTGCTACTGTTCTTGTCAGTTTCCTAAGCAGAGTTGAACTAGATATGATGCGTGTTTGTAGGAAGCCCAGTTCTTTTGTTCTTTGCAAGCTCACTGTTTGGACCCCATAGGAAACACAGGAGAGTAGAAGAGTGCTCTTTTCTCAAAAGCAGAGTGTGTTTCTTGTAAGGCGAGCTAGCGTTTGTTTCCCAGTCCTAAATGGAGTTGAGTCACATGCAGTTTTTTGTCCTACGAGCAAGATTTGTTTTATGGTAAGACGAGTCACTATTGTGCTCCAATTGCCATACACAGTGCAAATAGCACTTTCGTCTCTTCCCTGCAAGTACAGTGTATTGGACTGAAGAGGAGCTACTGTTCTTGTCAGATTCCTAAGCAGAGTTGAACTAGATATGGCCCTTGTGTGTAGGAAGCACAGTTCTTTTGTTCTGAGCAAGCTCACTGTTCAGACCCCATAGGAAATACAGTAGAGTAGAAGAGTGCTCTTTTCTCAAAAGCAGAGTGTGTTTCATGTAAGGCGAGCTAGCATTTGTTTCCCAGTCCTAATTGGAGTGGAATCACATGCAGTTTCTGGTCCTAAGAGCAAGAGTTGTTTTCTGGTAAAGAAAGTCACTATTGCACTCCCATTGCCATACACAGTGCAAATAGCCCTCGCGTCTGTTCCCAGCAAGTACAGTGTATTGGACTGAAGAGGAGCTACTGTTCTTCTCAGTTTCCTAAGCAGAGTTGAACTAGATATGGCCCGTGTGTGTAGGAAGCACAGCTCTTTTTTTCTGAGCAAGCTCACTGTTCTGGCCCTATAGGAAACACAGTAGAGTAGAAGAGTGCTCTTTTCTCAACAGCAGAGTGTGTTTCTTGTAAAGCGAGCTAGAGTTTGTTTCCCAGGCCTAAATGGAGTTGAATCACATGCAGTTTCTGGTACTACGAGCAAGAGTTGTTTTCTGGTAAAGAAAGTCACTATTGTGCTCCCATTGCCATACACAGTGCAAATAGCCCTCGCGTCTGTTCCCAGCAATACAGTGTATTGGACTGAAGAGGATCTACTGTTCTTTCAGGTTCCTAAGCAGAATTGAACTAGATATGGCCCGTGTGTGTAGGAAGCACAGTTCTTTTGTTCTGAGCAAGCTCACTGTTCGGACCCTATAGGAAACACAGAGGAGTAGAAGAGTGCGCTTTTTTCAAAAGCAGAGTGTGTTTCTTGTAAGGCGAGCTAGCGTTTGTTTCCCAGTCCTAAATGGAGTTGAATCACATGCAGTTTCTGGTCCTATGAGCAAGAGTTGTTTTCTGGTAAAGAAAGTCACTATTGCGCTGCCATTGCCATACACAGGAAAAATAGCACTGGAGTCTGTTCGCAGCAAGTACAGTGTATTGGACTGAAGAGGAGCTACTGTTCTTGTCAGTTTCCTAAGCAGAGTTGAACTAGATATGGGCCGTGTGTGTAGGAAGCACAGTTTTTTTTTTCTGAGAAAGCTCACTGTTCTGGCACTGTAGGAAACACAGTAGAGTAGAAGAGTGCTCTTTTCTCTAAAGCAGAGTGTGTTTCTTGTAAGGCGAGCTAGCGTTTGTTTCCCAGTCCTAAATGGAGTTGAATCACATGCAGTTTCTGGTCCTACGAGCAAGAGTTGTTTTATGGTAAGAAGAGTCACTATTGTGCTCCAATTGCCATATACAGGACAAAGCGCACTGGCGTCTGTTCCCAGGAAGTACAGTGTATTGGACTGAAGAGGATCTACTGCTCTTTCAGGTTCCTAAGCAGAATTGAACTAGATATGGCCGTGTGTGTAGGAAGCACAGTTCTTTTGTTCTGAGCAAGCTCACTGTTCGGACCCTATAGGAAACACAGTAGAGTAGAAGAGTGCGCTTTTCTCAAAAGCAGAGTTTGTTTCTTGTAAGGCGAGCTAGCGTTTGTTTCCCAATCCTAAATGGAGTTGAATCACATGCAGTTTCTAGTCCTATGAGCAAGAGTTGTTTTCTGGTAAGGAAAGTCACTATTGCGCTCCCATTGCCATACACAGTGCAAATAGCACTCGCGTCTGTTCCCAGCAAGTACAGTGTATTGGAATGAAGACGAGCTACTTTTCTTGTCAGTTTCCTAAGCAGAGTTGAAGTAGATATGTCCCGTGTGTGTAGGAAGCACAGTTCTTATGTTCTGAGCAAGCTCACTGTTCTGGCCCTATAGGAAACACAGTAGAGTAGAAGAGTGCTCTTTTCTCTAAAGCAGAGTGAGTTTCTTGTAAGGCGAGCTATCGTTTGTTTACCAGTCCTAAATGGAGTTGAATCACATGCAGTTTCTGGTCCTATGAGCAAGAGTTGTTTTCTGGTAAAAAAGAGTCACTATTGCGCTGCCATTGCCATACACAGGACAAATAGCACTGGCGTCTGTTCGCAGCAAGTACAGTATATTGGGCTAAAGAGGATCTATTGTTCTTGTCAGGTTCCTAAGCAGACTTGAACTAGATATGGCCGTGTGTGTAGGAAGCACTGTTTTTTTGTTCTGAGCAAGCTCACTGTTCAGACCCCATAGGAAACACAGTAGAGTAGAAGAGTGCTTTTTTCTCAAAAGCAGAGTGCGTTTCTTTTAAGGCGAGCTAGCGTTTGTTTCCCATTCCTAAATGGAGTGGAATCACATGCAGTTTGTGTTCCTACGAGCAAGAGTAGTTTTCTAGTAGGGAAAGTCACTATTGTGCTCCCATTGCCATACACAGTGCAAATAGCCCTCCCATCTGTTCCCAGCAAGTACAGTGTATTGGAAAGAAGAGGAGCTACTGTTCTTGTTAGTTTCCTAAGCAGAGTTGAACTACATATGGCCCCTGTGTTTAGGAAGCACAGTTCTTTTTTTCTGAGCAAGCTCACTGTTCTGGCCCTATGGGAAACACAGTAGAGTAGAAGAGTGCTCTTTTCTCAAAAGCAGAGTGTTTTTCTTGTAAAGCGAGCTAGAGTTTGTTTCCCCGTCCTAAATGGAGTTGAATCACATGCAGTTTCTGGTCCATGAGCAAGAGTAGTTTTCTGGTAAGAAGAGTCACTATTGCGCTGCGATTGCCATACACAGGTCAAATAGCATTGGCGTCTGTTCCCAGCAAGTACACTGTATTGGACTGAAGAGGATCTACTGTTCTTGTCAGGTTCCTAAGCAGACTTGAACTAGACATGGCCGTGTGTGTAGGAAGCACAGTTTTTTTGTTCTGAGCAAGCTCACTTTTCCGAACCTATAGGAAACACAGTAGAGTAGAAGAGTGCTCTTTTCTCAAAAGCAGAGTGTGTTTCTTGGACGTCGAGCTAGCATTTGTTTCCCAGTCCTAAATGGAGTTGAGTCACATGCAGTTTTTTTGTCCTACGAGCAAGAGTTGTTTTCTGGTAAGACGAGTCACTATTGTGCTCTAATTGCCATACACAGTGCACATAGCACTCGCGTCTCTTCCCCGCAAGTACAGTGTATTGGACTGAAAAGGAGCTACTGTTCTTGTCAGTTTCCTAAGCAGAGTTGAACTAGATATGGCCCTTGTGTGTAGGAAGCACAGTTCTTTTGTTCTGAGTAAGCTCACTGTTCGGACCCCATAGGAAACACATTAGAGTAGAAGAGTGCTCTTTTCTCAAAAGCAGAGTGTGTTTCATGTAAGGCGAGCTAGCATTTGTTTCCCAGATTTAAATGGAGTTGAATCACATGCAGTTTCTGGTCCTATGAGCAAGAGTTGTTTTATGGTAAGGAAAGTCACTATTGTGCTCCCATTGCCCTACACAAGGCAAATAGCACTCGCGTTTTCCCAGCAAGTACACTGTATTGGACTGAATAGGAGCTACTGTTCTTGTCAGTTTACTAAGCAGAGTTGAACTAGATATGGTCCGTGTGTGTAGGAAGCACAGTTCTTTTGTTCTGAGCAATCTCACTGTTTGGACCCCATAGGAAACACTGTAGAGTAGAAGAGTGCTCTTTTCTCTAAAGCAGAGTGTGTTTCTTGCAAGGCGAGCTGCTGTTTGTTTCCCAGTCCTAAATGGAGTGGAATCACATGCAGTTTCTGGTCCTACGAGCAAGAGTTGTTTTCTGGTAAAGAAAGTCACTATTGCGCTGCCATTGCCATACACAGGACAAATAGCACTGGAGTCTCTTCCCAGCAAGTACAGTGTATTGGACTGAAGAGGATCTACTGTTTTTGTCAAGTTCCTAAGCAGACTTGAACTAGATATGGCCGTGTGTGTAGGAAGCACAGTTTTTTTTTTTTCTCAGCAAGCTCACTGTTCGGAACACATAGGAAACACAGTAGAGTAGAAGAGTGCTCTTTTCTCAAAAGCAGAGTGTGTTTCATATAAGGCGAGCTAGCATTTGTTTCCCAGTCCTAAATGGAGTTGAATCACATGTAGTATTTGGTCCAACGAGCAAGAGTTGTTTTCTGGTAAGGAAAGTCACTATTGCGCTCCCATTGCCATGCAGAGTGCAAATAGCACTGGCGTCTGTTCCCAGCAAGTACAGTGTACCGGACTTAAGAGGAGCTACTGTTCTTGTCAGTTTCCTAAGCAGAGTTGAACTCGATATGGCCCTTGTGTGTAGGAAGCACAGTTCTTATGTTCTGAGCAAGCTCACTGTTCTGGCCCTATAGGAAACACAGTAGAGTAGAAGAGTGCTCTTTTCTCTACAGCAGATTGTGTTTCATGTAAGGCGAGCTAGCATTTGTTTCCCAGTCCTAAATGGAGTGGAATCACATGCAGTTTCTGGTCCTAAGAGCAAGAGTTGTTTTCTGGTAAAGAAAGTCACTATTGCACTCCCATTGCCATACACAGTGCAAATAGCCCTCGCGTCTGTTCCCAGCAAGTACAGTGTATTGGACTGAAGAGGAGCTACTGTTCTTCTCAGTTTCCTAAGCAGAGTTGAACTAGATATGGCCCGTGTGTGTAGGAAGCACAGCTCTTTTTTTCTGAGCAAGCTCACTGTTCTGGCCCTATAGGAAACACAGTAGAGTAGAAGAGTGCTCTTTTCTCAACAGCAGAGTGTGTTTCTTGTAAAGCGAGCTAGAGTTTGTTTCCCAGGCCTAAATGGAGTTGAATCACATGCAGTTTCTGGTACTACGAGCAAGAGTTGTTTTCTGGTAAAGAAAGTCACTATTGTGCTCCCATTGCCATACACAGTGCAAATAGCCCTCGCGTCTGTTCCCAGCAATACAGTGTATTGGACTGAAGAGGATCTACTGTTCTTTCAGGTTCCTAAGCAGAATTGAACTAGATATGGCCCGTGTGTGTAGGAAGCACAGTTCTTTTGTTCTGAGCAAGCTCACTGTTCGGACCCTATAGGAAACACAGAGGAGTAGAAGAGTGCGCTTTTTTCAAAAGCAGAGTGTGTTTCTTGTAAGGCGAGCTAGCGTTTGTTTCCCAGTCCTAAATGGAGTTGAATCACATGCAGTTTCTGGTCCTATGAGCAAGAGTTGTTTTCTGGTAAAGAAAGTCACTATTGCGCTGCCATTGCCATACACAGGAAAAATAGCACTGGAGTCTGTTCGCAGCAAGTACAGTGTATTGGACTGAAGAGGAGCTACTGTTCTTGTCAGTTTCCTAAGCAGAGTTGAACTAGATATGGGCCGTGTGTGTAGGAAGCACAGTTTTTTTTTCTGAGAAAGCTCACTGTTCTGGCACTGTAGGAAACACAGTAGAGTAGAAGAGTGCTCTTTTCTCTAAAGCAGAGTGTGTTTCTTGTAAGGCGAGCTAGCGTTTGTTTCCCAGTCCTAAATGGAGTTGAATCACATGCAGTTTCTGGTCCTACGAGCAAGAGTTGTTTTATGGTAAGAAGAGTCACTATTGTGCTCCAATTGCCATATACAGGACAAAGCGCACTG
This sequence comes from Peromyscus eremicus, assembly GCF_949786415.1. Lineage (NCBI taxonomy): Eukaryota > Metazoa > Chordata > Mammalia > Rodentia > Cricetidae > Peromyscus > Peromyscus eremicus. The sequence goes on from NW_026735134.1 coordinate 46,482, forward strand.
GCGTCTGTTCCCAGGAAGTACAGTGTATTGGACTGAAGAGGATCTACTGCTCTTTCAGGTTCCTAAGCAGAATTGAACTAGATATGGCCGTGTGTGTAGGAAGCACAGTTCTTTTGTTCTGAGCAAGCTCACTGTTCGGACCCTATAGGAAACACAGTAGAGTAGAAGAGTGCGCTTTTCTCAAAAGCAGAGTTTGTTTCTTGTAAGGCGAGCTAGCGTTTGTTTCCCAATCCTAAATGGAGTTGAATCACATGCAGTTTCTAGTCCTATGAGCAAGAGTTGTTTTCTGGTAAGGAAAGTCACTATTGCGCTCCCATTGCCATACACAGTGCAAATAGCACTCGCGTCTGTTCCCAGCAAGTACAGTGTATTGGAATGAAGACGAGCTACTTTTCTTGTCAGTTTCCTAAGCAGAGTTGAAGTAGATATGTCCCGTGTGTGTAGGAAGCACAGTTCTTATGTTCTGAGCAAGCTCACTGTTCTGGCCCTATAGGAAACACAGTAGAGTAGAAGAGTGCTCTTTTCTCTAAAGCAGAGTGAGTTTCTTGTAAGGCGAGCTATCGTTTGTTTACCAGTCCTAAATGGAGTTGAATCACATGCAGTTTCTGGTCCTATGAGCAAGAGTTGTTTTCTGGTAAAAAAGAGTCACTATTGCGCTGCCATTGCCATACACAGGACAAATAGCACTGGCGTCTGTTCGCAGCAAGTACAGTATATTGGGCTAAAGAGGATCTATTGTTCTTGTCAGGTTCCTAAGCAGACTTGAACTAGATATGGCCGTGTGTGTAGGAAGCACTGTTTTTTTGTTCTGAGCAAGCTCACTGTTCAGACCCCATAGGAAACACAGTAGAGTAGAAGAGTGCTTTTTTCTCAAAAGCAGAGTGCGTTTCTTTTAAGGCGAGCTAGCGTTTGTTTCCCATTCCTAAATGGAGTGGAATCACATGCAGTTTGTGTTCCTACGAGCAAGAGTAGTTTTCTAGTAGGGAAAGTCACTATTGTGCTCCCATTGCCATACACAGTGCAAATAGCCCTCCCATCTGTTCCCAGCAAGTACAGTGTATTGGAAAGAAGAGGAGCTACTGTTCTTGTTAGTTTCCTAAGCAGAGTTGAACTACATATGGCCCCTGTGTTTAGGAAGCACAGTTCTTTTTTTCTGAGCAAGCTCACTGTTCTGGCCCTATGGGAAACACAGTAGAGTAGAAGAGTGCTCTTTTCTCAAAAGCAGAGTGTTTTTCTTGTAAAGCGAGCTAGAGTTTGTTTCCCCGTCCTAAATGGAGTTGAATCACATGCAGTTTCTGGTCCATGAGCAAGAGTAGTTTTCTGGTAAGAAGAGTCACTATTGCGCTGCGATTGCCATACACAGGTCAAATAGCATTGGCGTCTGTTCCCAGCAAGTACACTGTATTGGACTGAAGAGGATCTACTGTTCTTGTCAGGTTCCTAAGCAGACTTGAACTAGACATGGCCGTGTGTGTAGGAAGCACAGTTTTTTTGTTCTGAGCAAGCTCACTTTTCCGAACCTATAGGAAACACAGTAGAGTAGAAGAGTGCTCTTTTCTCAAAAGCAGAGTGTGTTTCTTGGACGTCGAGCTAGCATTTGTTTCCCAGTCCTAAATGGAGTTGAGTCACATGCAGTTTTTTTGTCCTACGAGCAAGAGTTGTTTTCTGGTAAGACGAGTCACTATTGTGCTCTAATTGCCATACACAGTGCACATAGCACTCGCGTCTCTTCCCCGCAAGTACAGTGTATTGGACTGAAAAGGAGCTACTGTTCTTGTCAGTTTCCTAAGCAGAGTTGAACTAGATATGGCCCTTGTGTGTAGGAAGCACAGTTCTTTTGTTCTGAGTAAGCTCACTGTTCGGACCCCATAGGAAACACATTAGAGTAGAAGAGTGCTCTTTTCTCAAAAGCAGAGTGTGTTTCATGTAAGGCGAGCTAGCATTTGTTTCCCAGATTTAAATGGAGTTGAATCACATGCAGTTTCTGGTCCTATGAGCAAGAGTTGTTTTATGGTAAGGAAAGTCACTATTGTGCTCCCATTGCCCTACACAAGGCAAATAGCACTCGCGTTTTCCCAGCAAGTACACTGTATTGGACTGAATAGGAGCTACTGTTCTTGTCAGTTTACTAAGCAGAGTTGAACTAGATATGGTCCGTGTGTGTAGGAAGCACAGTTCTTTTGTTCTGAGCAATCTCACTGTTTGGACCCCATAGGAAACACTGTAGAGTAGAAGAGTGCTCTTTTCTCTAAAGCAGAGTGTGTTTCTTGCAAGGCGAGCTGCTGTTTGTTTCCCAGTCCTAAATGGAGTGGAATCACATGCAGTTTCTGGTCCTACGAGCAAGAGTTGTTTTCTGGTAAAGAAAGTCACTATTGCGCTGCCATTGCCATACACAGGACAAATAGCACTGGAGTCTCTTCCCAGCAAGTACAGTGTATTGGACTGAAGAGGATCTACTGTTTTTGTCAAGTTCCTAAGCAGACTTGAACTAGATATGGCCGTGTGTGTAGGAAGCACAGTTTTTTTTTTTCTCAGCAAGCTCACTGTTCGGAACACATAGGAAACACAGTAGAGTAGAAGAGTGCTCTTTTCTCAAAAGCAGAGTGTGTTTCATATAAGGCGAGCTAGCATTTGTTTCCCAGTCCTAAATGGAGTTGAATCACATGTAGTATTTGGTCCAACGAGCAAGAGTTGTTTTCTGGTAAGGAAAGTCACTATTGCGCTCCCATTGCCATGCAGAGTGCAAATAGCACTGGCGTCTGTTCCCAGCAAGTACAGTGTACCGGACTTAAGAGGAGCTACTGTTCTTGTCAGTTTCCTAAGCAGAGTTGAACTCGATATGGGCCGTGTGTGTAGGAAGCACAGTTCTTATGTTCTGAGCAAGCTCACTGTTCTGGCCCTATAGGAAACACAGTAGAGTAGAAGAGTGCTCTTTTCTCTACAGCAGATTGTGTTTCTTTTAAGGCGAGATGCGTTTGTTTCCCAGTCTTAAATGGAGTTTAGTCACATGCAGTTTTTTGTCCTACGAGCAAGAGTTGTTTTCTGGTAAGACGAGTCACTATTGTGCTCCAATTGCCATACACAGTGCAAATAGCACTCGCGTCTGTTCCCAGCAAGTAAAGTGTATTGGGCTGAAGAGGATCTACTGTTCTTGTCAAGTTCCTAAGCAGACTTGAACTAGATATGGCCGTGTGTGTAGGAAGCACAGTTTTTTTTTCTGAGCAAGCTCACTGTTCGGACCCCATAGGAAACACAGTAGAGTAGAAGAGTGCTTTTTTCTCCAAAGCAGAGTGTGTTTCTTTTAAGGCAAGCTAGCATTTGTTTCCCATTCCTAAATGGAGTGGAATCACATGCAGTTTGTGTTCCTACGAGCAAGAGTTGTTTTTTGGTAAGGAAAGTCACTATTGTGCTCCCATTGCCATACAGAGTGCAAATAGCCCTCCCATCTGTTCCCAGCAAGTACAGTGTATTGGACTGAAGAGGCGCTACTGTTCTTCTCAGATTTCTAAGCAGAGTTGAACTAGATATGGCCCGTGTGTGTAGGAAGCACAGTTCTTTTTTTCTGAGCAAGCTCACTGTTCTGGCCCTATGGGAAACACAGTAGAGTAGAAGAGTGCTCTTTTCTCAAAAGCGGAGTGTGTTTCTTGTAAAGCGAGCTAGAGTTTGTTTCCCAGTCCTAAATGGAGTTGAATCACATGCAGTTTCTGGTCCACGAGCAAGAGTTGTTTTCTGGTAAGAAGAGTCACTATTGCATCTGCCATTGCCATACACAGGACAAATAGCACTGGCGTCTGTTCCCAGCAAGTACAGTGTATTGGACTGAAGAGGATCTGCTGTTCTTGTCAGGTTCCTAAGCAGACTTGAACTAGATATGGCCGTGTGTGTAGGAAGCACAGTTCTTTTGTTCTGAGCAAGCTCACTCTTCGGACCCTATAGGAAACACAGTAGAGTAGAAGAGTGCTCTTTTATCAAAAGCAGAGTGTGTTTCTTGTAAGGCGAGCTAGCATTTGTTTCCCAGTCCTAAATGGAGTTGAATCACATGCAGTTTCTGGTCCTATGAGCAAGAGTTGTTTTCTCGTAAGGAAAGTCACTATTGCGCTCCCATTGCCATACACAGTGCAAATAGCACTCGCGTCTGATCCCAGCAAGTACAGTGTATCGGACTGAAGAGGAGCTACTTTTCTTGTCAGTTTCCTAAGCAGAGTTGAAGTAGATATGGCCCGTGTGTAGGAAGCACAGTTCTTATGTTCTGAGCAAGCTCACTGTTCTGGCCCTATAGGAAACACAGTAGAGTAGAAGAGTGCTCTTTTCTCTAAAGCAGAGTGTGTTTCTTGTAAGGCGAGCTAGCATTTGTTTCCTAGTCCTAAATGGAGTTGAATCACACGCAGTTTCAGGTCCTACGAACAAGAGTTCTTTTCTGGTAAGGAAAGTCACATTGCGCTCCCATTGCCATACACAGTGCAAATAGCACTTGAGTCTGTTCCCAGCAAGTACAGTGTATTGGACTGGATAGGTGCTACTGTTCTTGTCAGTTTCCTAAGCAGAGTTGAACTAGATATGATCCGTGTTTGTAGGAAGCACAGTTCTTTTGTTCTTTGCAAGCTCACTGTTTGGACCCCATAGGAAACACAGTAGAGCAGAAGAGTGCTCTTTTCTCTAAAGCAGAGTGTGTTACTTGTAAGGCAAGCTAGCGTTTGTTTCGCTGTCCTAAATGGAGTTGAATACCATGCAGTTTCTGGCACTACGAGCAAGAGTTGTTTTCTGGTAAAAAGAGTCACTATTGCGCTGCCATTGCCTTACACAGGACAAATAGCACTGGCGTCTGTTCGCAGCAAGTACACTGTATTGGGCTGAAGAGGATCTATTGTTCTTGTCAGGTTCCTAAGCAGACTTGAACTAGATATGGCCGTGTGTGTAGGAAGCACAGTTTTTTTGTTCTGAGCAAGCTCACTGTTCGGACCCCATAGGAAACACAGTAGAGTAGAAGAGTGCTTTTTTCTCAAAAGCAGAGTGTGTTTCTTTTAAGGCGAGCTAGCGTTTGTTTCCCATTCCTAAATGGAGTGGAATCACATGCAGTTTGTGTTCCTACGAGCAAGAGTTGTTTTCTGGTAAGGAAAGTCACTATTGCGCTCCCATTGCCATACACAGTGCAAATAGCCCTCCCATCTGTTCCCAGCAAGTACAGTGTATTGGACTGAAGAGGAGCTACTGTTCTTCTCAGTTTCCTAAGCAGAATTGAACTAAATATGGCCGTGTGTGTAGGAAGCACAGTTCTTTTGTTCTGAGCAAGCTCACTGTTCTGGCCCTATAGGAAACACAGTAGAGTAGAAGAGTGCTCTTTTCTCTAAAGCAGAGTGTGTTTCTTGTAAGGCGAGCTAGCGTTTGTTTTCCAGTCCTAAATGGAGTTGAATCACATGCAGTTTCTAGTCCTACGAGCAAGAGTTGTTTTATGGTAAGAAGAGTCACTTTTGCGCTGCCATTGCCATACACAGGACAAAAAGCACTGGCGTCTGTTCCCAGCAAGTACAGTGTATTGGACTGAAGAGGATCTACTGTTCTTGTCAGGTTCCTAAGCAGAATTGAACTAGATATGGCCGTGTGTGTAGGAAGCACAGTTCTTTTGTTCTGAGCAAGTTCAGTGTTCGGACTCCATAGGAAACACAGTAGAGTAGAAGAGTGCTCTTTTCTCAAAAGCAGAGTGTGTTTCTTGTAAGGCGAGCTAGCGTTTGTTTCCCAGTCCTAAATGGAGTTGAGTCACATGCAGTTTTTTGTCCTACGAGCAAGATTTGTTTTATGGTAAGACGAGTCACTATTGTGCTCCAATTGCCATACACAGTGCAAATAGCACTTTCGTCTCTTCCCCGCAAGTACAGTGTATTGGACTGAAGAGGAGCTACTGTTCTTGTCAGTTTCCTAAGCAGAGTTGAACTAGATATGGCCCTTGTGTGTAGGAAGCACAGTTCTTTTGTTCTGAACAAGCTCACTGTTCGGACCCCATAGGAAACACAGTAGAGTAGAAGAGTGCTCTTTTATCAAAAGCAGAGTGTGTTTCATGTAAGGCGAGCTAGCATTTGTTTCCCAGACCTAAATGGAGTTGAATCACATGCAGTTTCTGGTCCTATGACCTAGAGTTGTTTTATGGTAAGGAAAGTCACTATTGTGCTCCCATTGCCCTACACAAGGCAAATAGCACTCGCGTCTTTTCCCAGCAAGTACACTGTATTGGACTGAATAGGAGCTACTGTTCTTGTCAGTTTACTAAGCAGAGTTGAACTAGATATGGTCTGTGTGTGTAGGAAGCACAGTTTTTTTGTTCTGAGCAAGCTCACTGTTCGGACCCCATAGGAAACACAGTAGAGTAGAAGAGTGCTTTTTTCTCAAAAGCAGAGTGTGTTTCTTTTAAGGCGAGCTATCGTTTGTTTCCCATTCCTAAATGGAGTGGAATCACATGCAGTTTGTGTTCCTACGAGCAAGAGTTGTTTTCTGGTAAGGAAAGTCACTATTGCGCTCCCATTGCCATACACAGTGCAAATAACCCTCCCATCTGTTCCCAGCAAGTACAGTGTATTGGACTGAAGAGGAGCTACTGTTCTTCTCAGTTTCCTGAGCAGAATTGAACTAAATATGGCTGTGTGTGTAGGAAGCACAGTTCTTTTGTTCTGAGCAAGCTCACTGTTCTGGCCCTATAGGAAACACAGTAGAGTAGAAGAGTGCTCTTTTCTCTAAAGCAGAGTGTGTTTCTTGTAAGGCGAGCTAGCGTTTGTTTTCCAGTCCTAAATGGAGTTGAATCACATGCAGTTTCTAGTCCTACGAGCAAGATTTGTTTTATGGTAAGACGAGTCACTATTGTGCTCCATTTACCATACACAGTGCAAATAGCACTTTCGTCTCTTCCCAGCAAGTACAGTGTATTGGACTGAAGAGGAGCTACTGTTCTTGTCAGTTTCCTAAGCAGAGTTGAACTAGATATGGCCCTTGTGTGTAGGAAGCACAGTTCTTTTGTTCTGAGCAAGCTCACTGTTCGGACCCCATAGGAAACACAGTAGAGTAGAAGAGTGCTTTTTTCTCAAAAGCAGAGTGTGTTTCTTTTAAGGCGAGCTACCGTTTGTTTCCCAGCCCTAAATGGAGTGGAATCACATGCAGTTTCTGGTCCTAAGAGCAAGAGTTGTTTTCTGGTAAAGAAAGTCACTATTGCGTTCCCATTGCCATACACAGTGCAAATAGCCCTCGCGTCTGTTCCCAGCAAGTACAGTGTATTGGACTGAAGAGGAGCTACTGTTCTTCTCAGTTTCCTAAGCAGAGTTGAACTAGATATGGCCCGTGTGTGTAGGAAGCACAGCTCTTTTTTTCTGAGCAAGCTCACTGTTCTGGCCCTATAGGAAACACAGTAGAGTAGAAGAGTGCTCTTTTCTCAAAAGCAGAGTGTGTTTCTTATAAAGCGAGCTAGAGTTTGTTTCCCAGGCCTAAATGGAGTGGAATCACATGCAGTTTCTGGTACTACGAGCAAGAGTTGTTTTCTGGTAAGAAGAGTCACTATTGCGCTGCCATTGCCATACACAGGACAAATAGCACTGGAGTCTGTTCCCAGCAAGTACAGTGTATTGGACTGAAGAGGATCTACTGTTCTTGTCAGGTTCCTAAGCAGACTTGAACTAGATATGGCCGTGTGTGTAGGAAGCACAGTTTTTTTGTTATCAGCAAGCTCACTGTTCGGAACACAGAGGAAACACAGTAGAGTAGAAGAGTGCTCTTTTCTCAAAAGCAGAGTGTGTTTCATGTAAGGCGAGCTAGCATTTGTTTCCCAGTCCTAAATGGAGTGGAATCACATGCAGTTTCTGGTCCATGAGCAAGAGTTGTTTTCTGGTAAGAAGAGTCACTATTGTGCTCCCATTGCCATCCACAGTGCAAATAGCACTGGCGTCTGTTCCCAGCAAGTACAGTGTATCGGACTGAAGAGGAGCTACCGTTCTTGTCAGTTTCCTAAGCAGAGTTGAACTAGATATGGCCCGTGTGTGTAGGAAGCACAGTTTTTTTTTCTGAGCAAGCTCACTGTTCTGGCCCTATAGGAAACACAGTAGAGTAGAAGAGTGCTCTTTTCTGTAAAGGAGAGTGTGTTTCTTGTAAGGCAAGCTATCGTTTGTTTCCCAGTTCTAAATGGAGTTGAATCACATGCAGTTTCTGGTCCTAAGAGCAAAAGTTGTTTTATGGTAAGAAGAGTCACTATTGTGCTCCAATTGCCATATACAGGACAAAGAGCACTGGCGCCTGTTCCCAGCAAGTACAGTGTATTGGACTGAAGAGGATCTACTGTTCTTTCAGGTTCCTAAGCAGAATTGAACTAGATATGGCCGTGTGTGTAGGAAGCACAGTTCTTTTGTTCTGAGCAAGCTCACTGTTCGGACCCTATAGGAAACACAGAGGAGTAGAAGAGTGCGCTTTTCTCAAAAGCAGAGTGTGTTTCTTGTAAGGCGAGCTAGCGTTTGTTTCCCAGTCCTAAATGGAGTTGAATCACATGCAGTTTCTGGTCCTATGAGCAAGAGTTGTTTTCTGGTAAGGAAAGTCACTATTGCGCTCCCATTGCCATACACAGTGCAAATATCACTCGCGTATGTTCCCAGCAAGTACAGTGTATCGGACTGAAGAGGAGCTACTTTTCTTGTCAGTTTCCTAAGCAGAGTTGAAGTAGATATGGCCCGTGTGTGTAGGAAGCACAGTTCTTATGTTCTGAGCAAGTTCACTGTTCTGGCCCTATAGGAAACACAGTAGAGTAGAAGAGTGCTCTTTTCTCAAAAGCAGAGTGTGTTTCTTGTAAGGCAAGCTAGCGTTTGTTTCCTAGTCCTAAATGGAGTTGAATCACATGCAGTTTCAGGTCCTACGAACAAGAGTTCTTTTCTGGTAAGGAAAGTCACATTGCGCTCCCATTGCCATACACAGTGCAAATAGCACTCGTGTCTGTTCCCAGCAAGTACAGTGTATTGGAATGGATAGGTGCTACTGTTCTTGTCAGTTTCCTAAGCAGAGTTGAACTAGATATGATCCGTGTTTGTAGGAAGCACAGTTCTTTTGTTCTTTGAAAGCTCACTGTTTGGACCCCATAGGAAACACAGTAGAGCAGAAGAGTGCTCTTTTCTCTAAAGCAGAGTGTGTTACTTGTAAGGCGAGCTAGCGTTTGTTTCGCTGTCCTAAATGGAGTTGAATACCATGCAGTTTCTGGCACTACGAGCAAGAGTTGTTTTCTGGTAAAAAGAGTCACTATTGCGCTGCCATTGCCTTACACAGGACAAATAGCACTGGCGTCTGTTCGCAGCAAGTACACTGTATTGGGCTGAAGAGGATCTATTGTTCTTGTCAGGTTCCTAAGCAGACTTGAACTAGATATGGCCGTGTGTGTAGGAAGCACAGTTTTTTTGTTCTGAGCAAGCTCACTGTTCGGACCCCATAGGAAACACAGTAGAGTAGAAGAGTGCTTTTTTCTCAAAAGCAGAGTGTGTTTCTTTTAAGGCGAGCTAGCGTTTGTTTCCCATTCCTAAATGGAGTGGAATCACATGCAGTTTGTGTTCCTACGAGCAAGAGTTGTTTTCTGGTAAGGAAAGTCACTATTGCGCTCCCATTGCCATACACAGTGCAAATAGCCCTCCCATCTGTTCCCAGCAAGTACAGTGTATTGGACTGAAGAGGAGCTACTGTTCTTCTCAGTTTCCTAAGCAGAATTGAACTAAATATGGCCGTGTGTGTAGGAAGCACAGTTCTTTTGTTCTGAGCAAGCTCACTGTTCTGGCCCTATAGGAAACACAGTAGAGTAGAAGAGTGCTCTTTTCTCTAAAGCAGAGTGTGTTTCTTGTAAGGCGAGCTAGCGTTTGTTTTCCAGTCCTAAATGGAGTTGAATCACATGCAGTTTCTAGTCCTACGAGCAAGAGTTGTTTTATGGTAAGAAGAGTCACTTTTGCGCTGCCATTGCCATACACAGGACAAAAAGCACTGGCGTCTGTTCCCAGCAAGTACAGTGTATTGGACTGAAGAGGATCTACTGTTCTTGTCAGGTTCCTAAGCAGAATTGAACTAGATATGGCCGTGTGTGTAGGAAGCACAGTTCTTTTGTTCTGAGCAAGTTCAGTGTTCGGACTCCATAGGAAACACAGTAGAGTAGAAGAGTGCTCTTTTCTCAAAAGCAGAGTGTGTTTCTTGTAAGGCGAGCTAGCGTTTGTTTCCCAGTCCTAAATGGAGTTGAGTCACATGCAGTTTTTTGTCCTACGAGCAAGATTTGTTTTATGGTAAGACGAGTCACTATTGTGCTCCAATTGCCATACACAGTGCAAATAGCACTTTCGTCTCTTCCCCGCAAGTACAGTGTATTGGACTGAAGAGGAGCTACTGTTCTTGTCAGTTTCCTAAGCAGAGTTGAACTAGATATGGCCCTTGTGTGTAGGAAGCACAGTTCTTTTGTTCTGAACAAGCTCACTGTTCGGACCCCATAGGAAACACAGTAGAGTAGAAGAGTGCTCTTTTATCAAAAGCAGAGTGTGTTTCATGTAAGGCGAGCTAGCATTTGTTTCCCAGACCTAAATGGAGTTGAATCACATGCAGTTTCTGGTCCTATGACCTAGAGTTGTTTTATGGTAAGGAAAGTCACTATTGTGCTCCCATTGCCCTACACAAGGCAAATAGCACTCGCGTCTTTTCCCAGCAAGTACACTGTATTGGACTGAATAGGAGCTACTGTTCTTGTCAGTTTACTAAGCAGAGTTGAACTAGATATGGTCTGTGTGTGTAGGAAGCACAGTTTTTTTGTTCTGAGCAAGCTCACTGTTCGGACCCCATAGGAAACACAGTAGAGTAGAAGAGTGCTTTTTTCTCAAAAGCAGAGTGTGTTTCTTTTAAGGCGAGCTATCGTTTGTTTCCCATTCCTAAATGGAGTGGAATCACATGCAGTTTGTGTTCCTACGAGCAAGAGTTGTTTTCTGGTAAGGAAAGTCACTATTGCGCTCCCATTGCCATACACAGTGCAAATAACCCTCCCATCTGTTCCCAGCAAGTACAGTGTATTGGACTGAAGAGGAGCTACTGTTCTTCTCAGTTTCCTGAGCAGAATTGAACTAAATATGGCTGTGTGTGTAGGAAGCACAGTTCTTTTGTTCTGAGCAAGCTCACTGTTCTGGCCCTATAGGAAACACAGTAGAGTAGAAGAGTGCTCTTTTCTCTAAAGCAGAGTGTGTTTCTTGTAAGGCGAGCTAGCGTTTGTTTTCCAGTCCTAAATGGAGTTGAATCACATGCAGTTTCTAGTCCTACGAGCAAGAGTTGTTTTATGGTAAGAAGAGTCACTTTTGCGCTGCCATTGCCATACACAGGACAAATAGCACTGGCGTCTGTTCCCAGCAAGTACAGTGTATTGGACTGAAGAGGATCTACTGTTCTTGTCAGGTTCCTAAGCAGAATTGAACTAGATATGGCCGTGTGTGTAGGAAGCACAGTTCTTTTGTTCTGAGCAAGTTCAGTGTTCGGACTCCATAGGAAACACAGTAGAGTAGAAGAGTGCTCTTTTCTCAAAAGCAGAGTGTGTTTCTTGTAAGGCGAGCTAGCGTTTGTTTCCCAGTCCTAAATGGAGTTGAGTCACATGCAGTTTTTTGTCCTACGAGCAAGATTTGTTTTATGGTAAGACGAGTCACTATTGTGCTCCATTTACCATACACAGTGCAAATAGCACTTTCGTCTCTTCCCCACAAGTACAGTGTATTGGACTGAAGAGGAGCTACTGTTCTTGTCAGTTTCCTAAGCAGAGTTGAACTAGATATGGCCCTTGTGTGTAGGAAGCACAGTTCTTTTGTTCTGAGCAAGCTCACTGTTCGGACCCCATAGGAAACACAGTAGAGTAGAAGAGTGCTCTTTTCTCAAAAGCAGAGTGTGTTTCATGTAAGGCGAGCTAGCATTTGTTTCCCAGACCTAAATGGAGTTGAATCACATGAAGTTTCTGGTCCTATGAGCAAGAGTTGTTTTATGGTAAGGAAAGTCACTATTGTGTTCCCATTGCCCTACACAAGGCAAATAGCACTCGCGTCTTTTCCCAGCAAGTACAGTGTATTGGACTGAATAGGAGCTACTCTTCTTGTCAGTTTACTAAGCAGAGTTGAACTAGATATGGCCCTTGTGTGTAGGAAGCACAGTTCTTTTGTTCTGAGCAAGCTCACTGTTTGGACCCCATAGGAAACACAGTAGAGTAGAAGAGTGCACTTTTCTCTAAAGCAGAGTGTGTTTCTTGTAAGGCGAGCTACCGTTTGTTTCCCAGCCCTAAATGGAGTGGAATCACATGCAGTTTCTGGTCCTAAGAGCAAGAGTTGTTTTCTGGTAAAGAAAGTCACTATTGCGTTCCCATTGCCATACACAGTGCAAATAGCCCTCGCGTCTGTTCCCAGCAAGTACAGTGTATTGGACTGAAGAGGAGCTACTGTTCTTCTCAGTTTCCTAAGCAGAGTTGAACTAGATATGGCCCGTGTGTGTAGGAAGCACAGCTCTTTTTTTCTGAGCAAGCTCACTGTTCTGGCCCTATAGGAAACACAGTAGAGTAGAAGAGTGCTCTTTTCTCAAAAGCAGAGTGTGTTTCTTATAAAGCGAGCTAGAGTTTGTTTCCCAGGCCTAAATGGAGTGGAATCACATGCAGTTTCTGGTACTACGAGCAAGAGTTGTTTTCTGGTAAGAAGAGTCACTATTGCGCTGCCATTGCCATACACAGGACAAATAGCACTGGAGTCTGTTCCCAGCAAGTACAGTGTATTGGACTGAAGAGGATCTACTGTTCTTGTCAGGTTCCTAAGCAGACTTGAACTAGATATGGCCGTGTGTGTAGGAAGCACAGTTTTTTTGTTATCAGCAAGCTCACTGTTCGGAACACAGAGGAAACACAGTAGAGTAGAAGAGTGCTCTTTTCTCAAAAGCAGAGTGTGTTTCATGTAAGGCGAGCTAGCATTTGTTTCCCAGTCCTAAATGGAGTTGAATCACATGCAGTTTCTGGTCCATGAGCAAGAGTTGTTTTCTGGTAAGAAGAGTCACTATTGTGCTCCCATTGCCATCCACAGTGCAAATAGCACTGGCGTCTGTTCCCAGCAAGTACAGTGTATCGGACTGAAGAGGAGCTACCGTTCTTGTCAGTTTCCTAAGCAGAGTTGAACTAGATATGGCCCGTGTGTGTAGGAAGCACAGTTTTTTTTTCTGAGCAAGCTCACTGTTCTGGCCCTATAGGAAACACAGTAGAGTAGAAGAGTGCTCTTTTCTGTAAAGGAGAGTGTGTTTCTTGTAAGGCAAGCTATCGTTTGTTTCCCAGTTCTAAATGGAGTTGAATCACATGCAGTTTCTGGTCCTAAGAGCAAAAGTTGTTTTATGGTAAGAAGAGTCACTATTGTGCTCCAATTGCCATATACAGGACAAAGAGCACTGGCGCCTGTTCCCAGCAAGTACAGTGTATTGGACTGAAGAGGATCTACTGTTCTTTCAGGTTCCTAAGCAGAATTGAACTAGATATGGCCGTGTGTGTAGGAAGCACAGTTCTTTTGTTCTGAGCAAGCTCACTGTTCGGACCCTATAGGAAACACAGAGGAGTAGAAGAGTGCGCTTTTCTCAAAAGCAGAGTGTGTTTCTTGTAAGGCGAGCTAGCGTTTGTTTCCCAGTCCTAAATGGAGTTGAATCACATGCAGTTTCTGGTCCTATGAGCAAGAGTTGTTTTCTGGTAAGGAAAGTCACTATTGCGCTCCCATTGCCATACACAGTGCAAATATCACTCGCGTATGTTCCCAGCAAGTACAGTGTATCGGACTGAAGAGGAGCTACTTTTCTTGTCAGTTTCCTAAGCAGAGTTGAAGTAGATATGGCCCGTGTGTGTAGGAAGCACAGTTCTTATGTTCTGAGCAAGTTCACTGTTCTGGCCCTATAGGAAACACAGTAGAGTAGAAGAGTGCTCTTTTCTCAAAAGCAGAGTGTGTTTCTTGTAAGGCAAGCTAGCGTTTGTTTCCTAGTCCTAAATGGAGTTGAATCACATGCAGTTTCAGGTCCTACGAACAAGAGTTCTTTTCTGGTAAGGAAAGTCACATTGCGCTCCCATTGCCATACACAGTGCAAATAGCACTCGTGTCTGTTCCCAGCAAGTACAGTGTATTGGAATGGATAGGTGCTACTGTTCTTGTCAGTTTCCTAAGCAGAGTTGAACTAGATATGATCCGTGTTTGTAGGAAGCACAGTTCTTTTGTTCTTTGAAAGCTCACTGTTTGGACCCCATAGGAAACACAGTAGAGCAGAAGAGTGCTCTTTTCTCTAAAGCAGAGTGTGTTACTTGTAAGGCAAGCTAGCGTTTGTTTCGCAGTCCTAAATGGAGTTGAATCCCATGTAGTTTCTGGTACTACGAGCAAGAGTTGTTTTCTGGTAAGAAGAGTCACTATTGCGCTGCCATTGCCATACACAGGACAAATAGCACTGGCGTCTTTTCGCAGCAAGTACAGTATATTGGGCTGAAGAGGATCTATTGTTCTTGTCAGGTTCCTAAGCAGACTTGAACTAGATATGGCCGTGTGTTTAGGAAGCACAGTTTTTTTGTTCTGAGCAAGCTCACTTTTCTGACCCCATAGGAAACACAGTAGAGTAGAAGAGTGCTTTATTCTCAAAAGCCGAGTGTGTTTCTTTAAGGGCGAGCTAGCGTTTGTTTCCCATTCCTAAATGCAGTGGAATCACATGCAGTTTGTGTTCCTACGAGCAAGAGTTGTTTTCTGGTAAGGAAAGTCACTATTGTGCTCCCATTGCCATACACAGTGCAAATAGCCCTCCCATCTGTTCCCAGCAAGTACAGTGTATTGGAAAGAAGAGGAGCTACTGTTCTTCTCAGTTTCCTAAGCAGAGTTGAACTACATATGGCCCGTATGTGTAGAAAGCACAGTTTTTTTTTTTCTGAGCAAGCTCACTGTTCTGGCCCTAAAGGAAACACAGTAGAGTAGAAGAGTGCTCTTTTCTCTAAAGCAGAGTGTGTTTCTTGTACGTCGAGCTAGCATTTGTTTCCCAGTCCTAAATGGAGTTGAGTCACATGCAGTTTTTTGTCCTACGAGCAAGAGTTGTTTTCTGGTAAGACGAGTCACTATTGTGCTCTAATTGCCATACACAGTGCAAATAGCACTCGCGTCTCTTCCCCGCAAGTACAGTGTATTGGACTGAAAAGGAGCTACTGTTCTTGTCAGTTTCCTAAGCAGAGTTGAACTAGATATGGTCCGTGTGTGTAGGAAGCACAGTTCTTTTGTTCTGAGCAAGCTCACTGTTTGGACCCCATAGGAAACACTGTAGAGTAGAAGAGTGCTCTTTTCTCTAAAGCAGAGTCTGTTTCTTGTAAGGCGAGCTACCATTTGTTTCCCAGTCCTAAATGGAGTGGAATAACATGCAGTTTCTGGTCCTACGAGCAAGAGTTGTTTTCTGGTAAAGAAAGTCACTATTGCGCTCCCATTGCCATACACAGTGCAAATAGCCCTCGTGTCTGTTCCCAGGAAGTACAGTGTATTGCACTGAAGAGGAGCTACTGTTCTTCTCAGTTTCCTAAGCAGAGTTGAACTAGATATGGCCCGTGTGTGTAGGAAGCACAGTTCTTTTTTTTGGAGCAAGCTCACTGTTCTTGCCCTATAGGAAACACAGTAGAGTAGAAGAGTGCTCTTTTCTCAAAAGCAGAGTGTGTTTCTTGTAAAGCGAGCTAGAGTTTGTTTCCCAGGCCTAAATGGAGTTGAATCACATGCAGTTTCTGGTATTACGAGCAAGAGTTGTTTTCTGGTAAGAAGAGTCACTATTGCGTTGCCATTGCCATACACAGGACAAATAGCACTGGAGTCTGTTCCCAGCAAGTACAGTGTATTGGACTGAAGAGGATCTACTGTTTTTGTCAGGTTCCTAAGCAGACTTGAACTAGATATGGCCGTGTGTGTAGGAAGCACAGTTTTTTTGTTCTCAGCAAGCTCACTGTTCGGAACACATAGGAAACACAGTAGAGTAGAAGAGTGCTCTTTTCTCAAAAGCAGAGTATGTTTCATGTAAGGCGAGCTAGCATTTGTTTCCCAGTCCTAAATGGAGTTGAATCACATGTAGTATCTGGTCCAACGAGCAAGAGTTGTTTTCTGGTAAGGAAAGTCACTATTGCGCTCCCATTGCCATACACAGTGCAAATAGCACTGGCGTCTGTTCCCAGCAAGTACAGTGTACCGGACTGAAGAGGAGCTACTGTTCTTGTCAGTTTCCTAAGCAGAGTTGAACTAGATATGGCCCGTGTGTAGGAAGCACAGTTCTTTTGTTCTGAGCAAGCTCACTGTTCTGGCCCTATAGGAAACACAGTAAAGTAGAAGAGTGCTCTTTTCTCTAAAGCAGAGTGTGTTTCTTGTAAGGTGAGCTAGCTTTTGTTTCCCAGTCCTAAATGGAGTTGAAACACTTGCAGTTTCTGGTCCTATGAGCAAGAGTTGTTTTATGGTAAGAAGAGTCACTATTGCGCTGCCATTGCCATACACAGGACAAATAGCACTGGCGTCTGTTCCCAGCAAGTACAGTATATTGGAATGAAGAGGATCTACTGTTCTTGTCAGGTTCCTAAACAGAATTGAACTAGATATGGTCGTGTGTACGAAGCACAGTTCTTTTGTTCTGAGCAAGCTCACTGTTCGGACCCCATAGGAAGCACAGTAGAGTAGAAGAGTGCTCTTTTCTCAAAAGCAGAGTGTGTTTCTTGTAAGGCAAGCTTGCGTTTGTTTCCAGTCCTAAATGGAGTGGAATCACATGCAGTTTCTGGTCCTACGAGCAAGAGTTGTTTTCTGGTAAGGAAAGTCACTATTGCGCTCCCATTGCCATACACAGTGCAAATAGCACATGCGTCTGTTCCCAGCAAGTACAGTGTATTGGAATGAAGAGGAGCTACTGTTCTTGTCAGGTTCCTAAGCAGAGTTGAACTCGATATGGGCCGTGTGTGTAGGAAGCACAGTTCTTATGTTCTGAGCAAGCTCACTGTTCTGGCCCTATAGGAAACACAGTAGAGTAGAAGAGTGCTCTTTTCTCTAAAGCAGATTGTGTTTCTTTTAAGGCGAGCTAGCGTTTGTTTCCCAGTCTTAAATGGAGTTGAGTCACATGCAGTTTTTTGTCCTACGAGCAAGAGTTGTTTTCTGGTAAGACGAGTCACTATTGTGCTCCAATTGCCATACACAGTGCAAATAGCACTCGCGTCTGTTCCCAGCAAGTAAAGTGTATTGGGCTGAAGAGGATCTACTGTTCTTGTCAGGTTCCTAAGCAGACTTGAACTAGATATGGCCGTGTGTGTAGGAAGCACAGTTTTTTTTTCTGAGCAAGCTCACTGTTCGGACCCCATAGGAAACACAGTAGAGTAGAAGAGTGCTTTTTTCTCAAAAGCAGAGTGTGTTTCTTTTAAGGCGAGCTAGCGTTTGTTTCCCATTCCTAAATGGAGTGGAATCACATGCAGTTTGTGTTCCTACGAGCAAGAGTTGTTTTCTGGTAAGGAAAGTCACTATTGTGCTCCCATTGCCATACACAGTGCAAATAGCCCTCCCATCTGTTCCCAGCAAGTACAGTGTATTGGACTGAAGAGGCGCTACTGTTCTTCTCAGAATTCTAAGCAGAGTTGAACTAGATATGGCCCGTGTGTGTAGGAAGCACAGTTCTTTTTTTCTGAGCAAGATCACTGTTCTGGCCCTATGGGAAACACAGTAGAGTAGAAGAGTGCTCTTTTCTCAAAAGCAGAGTGTGTTTCTTGTAAAGCGAGCTAGAGTTTGTTTCCCAGTCCTAAATGGAGTTGAATCACATGCAGTTTCTGGTCCATGAGCAAGAGTAGTTTTCTGGTAAGAAGAGTCACTATTGCGCTGCCATTGCCATACACAGGACAAATAGCATTGGCGTCTGTTCCCAGCAAGTACACTGTATTGGACTGTAGAGGATCTACTGTTCTTTTCAGGTTACTAAGCAGACTTGAACTAGACATGGCCGTGTGTGTAGGAAGCACAGTTTTTTTGTTCTGAGCAAGCTCACTTTTCCGAACATATAGGAAACACAGTAGAGTAGAAGAGTGCTCTTTTCTCAAAAGCAGAGTGTGTTTCTTGGACGTCGAGCTAGCATTTGTTTCCCAGTCCTAAATGGAGTTGAGTCACATGCAGTTTTTTGTCCAAGAGCAAGAGTTGTTTTCTGGTAAGACGAGTCACTATTGTGCTCTAATTGCCATACACAGTGCAAATAGCACTCGCGTCTCTTCCCCGCAAGTACAGTGTATTGGACTGAAAAGGAGCTACTGTTCTTGTCAGTTTTCTAAGCAGAGTAGAACTAGATATGGCTCTTGTGTGTAGGAAGCACAGTTCTTTTGTTCTGAGCAAGCTCACTGTTCGGACCCCATAGGAAACACAGTAGAGTAGAAGAGTGCTCTTTTCTCAAAAGCAGAGTGTGTTTCATGTAAGGCGAGCTAGCATTTGTTTCCCAGACCTAAATGGAGTTGAATCACATGCAGTTTCTGGTCCTATGAGCAAGAGTTGTTTTATGGTAAGGAAAGTCACTATTGTGCTCCCATTGCCCTACACAAGGCAAATAGCACTCGCGTCTTTTCCCAGCAAGTACAGTGTATTGGACTGAAGAGGCGCTACTGTTCTTCTCAGATTTCTAAGCAGAGTTGAACTAGATATGGCCCGTGTGTGTAGGAAGCACAGTTCTTTTTTTCTGAGCAAGCTCACTGTTCTGGCCCTATGGGAAACACAGTAGAGTAGAAGAGTGCTCTTTTCTCAAAAGCAGAGTGTGTTTCTTGTAAAGTGAGCTAGAGTTTGTTTCCCAGTCCTAAATGGAGTTGAATCACATGCAGTTTCTGGTCCACGAGCAAGAGTTGTTTTCTGGTAAGAAGAGTCACTATTGCGCTGCCATTGCCATACACAGGACAAATAGCACTGGCGTCTGTTCCCAGCAAGTACAGTGTATTGGACTGAAGAGGATCTACTGTTCTTTTCAGGTTACTAAGCAGACTTGAACTAGATATGGCCGTGTGTGTAGGAAGCACAGTTCTTTTGTTCTGAGCAAGCTCACTGTTCGGACCCTATAGGAAACACAGTAGAGTAGAAGAGTGCTCTTTTATCAAAAGCAGAGTCTGTTTCTTGCAAGGCGAGCTAGTGTTTGTTTCCCAGTCCTAAATGGAGTTGAATCACATGCAGTTTCTGGTCCTATGAGCAAGAGTTGTTTTCTGGTAAGAAAAGTCACTATTGCGCTCCAATTGCCATACACAGTGCAAATAGCACTCGCGTATGTTCCCAGCAAGTACAGTGTATCGGACTGAAGAGGAGCTACTTTTCTTGTCAGTTTCCTAAGCAGAGTTGAAGTAGATATGGCCCGTGTGTAGGAAGCACAGTTCTTATGTTCTGAGCAAGTTCACTGTTCTGGCCCTATAGGAAACACAGTAGAGTAGAAGAGTGCTCTTTTATCTAAAGCAGAGTGTGTTTCTTGTAAGGCGAGCTAGCGTTTGTTTCCTACTCCTAAATGGAGTTGAATCACATGCAGTTTCAGGTCCTATGAACAAGAGTTCTTTTCTGGTAAGGAAAGTCACATTGCGCTCCCATTGCCATACACAGTGCAAATAGCACTGGCGTCTGTTCCCAGCAAGTACAGTGTATTGGACTGAATAGGTGCTACTGTTCTTGTCAGTTTCCTAAGCAGAGTTGAACTAGATATGATGCGTGTTTGTAGGAAGCACAGTTCTTTTGTTCTTTGCAAGCTCACTGTTTGGACGCCATAGGAAACACAGTAGAGCAGAAGAGTGCTCTTTTCTCTAAAGCAGAGTGTGTTTCTTGTAAGGCGAGCTAGCGTTTGTTTCCCAGTCCTAAATGGAGTTGAATCACATGCAGTTTCTAGTCCTACGAGCAAGAGTTGTTTTATGGTAAGAAGAGTCACTTTTGCGCTGCCATTGCCATACACAGGACAAATAGCACTGGCGTCTGTTCGCAGCAAGTACAGTGTATTGGGCTGAAGAAGATCTATTGTTCTTGTCAGGTTCCTAAGCAGACTTGAACTAGATATGGCCGTGTGTGTAGGAAGCACAGTTTTTTTGTTCTGAGCAAGCTCACTGTTCGGACCCCATAGGAAACACAGTAGAGTAGAAGAGTGCTTTTTTCTCAAAAGCAGAGTGTGTTTCTTTTAAGGCGAGCTAGCATTTGTTTCCCATTCCTAAATGGAGTGGAATCACATGCAGTTTGTGTTCCTACGAGCAAGAGTTGTTTTTTGGTAAGGAAAGTCACTCTTGCGCTTCCATTGCCATACACAGTGCAAATAGCCCTCCCATCTGTTCCCAGCAAGTACAGTGTATTGGACTGAAGAGGAGCTACTGTTCTTCTCTGTTTTCTAAGCAGAATTGAACTAAATATGGAAGTGTGTGTAGGAAGCAAAGTTCTTTTGTTCTGAGCAAGCTCACTGTTCTGGCCCTATAGGAAACACAGTAGAATAGAAGAGTGCTCTTTTCTCTAAAGCAGAGTGTGTTTCTTGTAAGGCGAGCTAGCGTTTGTTTTCCAGTCCTAAATGGAGTTGAATCACATGCAGTTTCTAGTTTTACGAGCAAGAGTTGTTTTATGGTAAGAAGAGTCACTTTTGCGCTGCCATTGCCATACACAGGACAAATAGCACTGGCGTCTGTTCCCAGCAAGTACAGTGTATTGGACTGAAGATGATCTACTGTTCTTGTCAGGTTCCTAAGCAGAATTGAACTAGATATGGCTGTGTGTGTAGGAAGCACAGTTCTTTTGTTCTGAGCAAGTTCAGTGTTCGGACTCCATAGGAAACACAGTAGAGTAGAAGAGTGCTCTTTTCTCAAAAGCAGAGTGTGTTTCTCGTAATGCGAGCTAGCATTTGTTTCCCAGTCCTAAATGGAGTTGAATCACATGCAGTTTCTGGTCCTAAGAGCATGAGTTGTTTTCTGGTAAGGAAAGTCACTATTGCGCTCCCCTTGCCATACACATTGCAAATAGCTCTCGCGTCTGTTCCCAGCAAGTACAGTGTATCAGACTGAAGCGGAGCTACTGTTCTTGTCAGTTTCCTAAGCAGAGTTGAACTAGATATGGCCCGTGTGTGTAGGTAGCACAGTTCTTATGTTCTGAGCAAGTTCACTCTTCTGGCCCTATAGGAAACACAGTAGAGTAGAAGAGTGCTCTTTTCTCAAAAGCAGAGTGTGTTTTTGTAAGGCGAGCTAGCGTTTGTTTCCTAGTCCTAAATGGAGTTGAATCACATGCAGTTTCTGGTCCTATGAACAAGAGTTGTTTTCTGGTAAGGAAAGTCACTATTGTGCTCCCATTGCCCTTCACAAAGCAAATAGCACTCGCGTCTTTTCCCAGCAAGTACAGTGTATTGGACTGAATAGGAGCTGCTCTTCTTGTCAGTTTACTAAGCAGAGTTGAACTAGATATGGTCCGTGTGTGTAGGAAGCACAGTTCTTTTGTTCTGAGCAAGCTCACTATTTGGACCCCATAGGAAACACAGTAGAGTAAAAGAGTGCTCTTTTCTTTAAAGCAGAGTGTGTTTCTTGTAAGGCAAGCTACCGTTTGTTTCCCAGTCCTAAATGGAGTGGAATCACATGCAGTTTCTGGTCCTACGAGCAAGAGTTGTTTTCTGGTAAGGAAAGTCACTATTGCGCTCTCATTGCCATACACAGTGCAAATAGCCCTCCCGTCTGTTCTCAGCAAGTACAGTGTATTGGACTGAAGAGGAGCTACTGTTCTTCTCAGTTTCCTAAGCAGAGTTGAACTAGATATGGCCCGTGTGTGTAGGAAGCACAGCTCTTTTTTTCTGAGCAAGCTCACTGTTCTGGCCCTATAGGAAACACAGTAGAGTAGAAGAGTGCTCTTTTCTCAAAAGCAGAGTGTGTTTCTTATAAAGCGAGCTAGAGTTTGTTTCCCAGGCCTAAATGGAGTGGAATCACATGCAGTTTCTGGTACTACGAGCAAGAGTTGTTTTCTGGTAAGAAGAGTCACTATTGCGCTGCCATTGCCATACACAGGACAAATAGCACTGGAGTCTGTTCCCAGCAAGTACAGTGTATTGGACTGAAGAGGATCTACTGTTCTTGTCAGGTTCCTAAGCAGACTTGAACTAGATATGGCCGTGTGTGTAGGAAGCACAGTTTTTTTGTTATCAGCAAGCTCACTGTTCGGAACACAGAGGAAACACAGTAGAGTAGAAGAGTGCTCTTTTCTCAAAAGCAGAGTGTGTTTCATGTAAGGCGAGCTAGCATTTGTTTCCCAGTCCTAAATGGAGTTGAATCACATGCAGTTTCTGGTCCATGAGCAAGAGTTGTTTTCTGGTAAGAAGAGTCACTATTGTGCTCCCATTGCCATCCACAGTGCAAATAGCACTGGCGTCTGTTCCCAGCAAGTACAGTGTATCGGACTGAAGAGGAGCTACCGTTCTTGTCAGTTTCCTAAGCAGAGTTGAACTAGATATGGCCCGTGTGTGTAGGAAGCACAGTTTTTTTTTCTGAGCAAGCTCACTGTTCTGGCCCTATAGGAAACACAGTAGAGTAGAAGAGTGCTCTTTTCTGTAAAGGAGAGTGTGTTTCTTGTAAGGCAAGCTATCGTTTGTTTCCCAGTTCTAAATGGAGTTGAATCACATGCAGTTTCTGGTCCTAAGAGCAAAAGTTGTTTTATGGTAAGAAGAGTCACTATTGTGCTCCAATTGCCATATACAGGACAAAGAGCACTGGCGCCTGTTCCCAGCAAGTACAGTGTATTGGACTGAAGAGGATCTACTGTTCTTTCAGGTTCCTAAGCAGAATTGAACTAGATATGGCCGTGTGTGTAGGAAGCACAGTTCTTTTGTTCTGAGCAAGCTCACTGTTCGGACCCTATAGGAAACACAGAGGAGTAGAAGAGTGCGCTTTTCTCAAAAGCAGAGTGTGTTTCTTGTAAGGCGAGCTAGCGTTTGTTTCCCAGTCCTAAATGGAGTTGAATCACATGCAGTTTCTGGTCCTATGAGCAAGAGTTGTTTTCTGGTAAGGAAAGTCACTATTGCGCTCCCATTGCCATACACAGTGCAAATAGCACTCGCGTATGTTCCCAGCAAGTACAGTGTATCGGACTGAAGAGGAGCTACTTTTCTTGTCAGTTTCCTAAGCAGAGTTGAAGTAGATATGGCCCGTGTGTGTAGGAAGCACAGTTCTTATGTTCTGAGCAAGTTCACTGTTCTGGCCCTATAGGAAACACAGTAGAGTAGAAGAGTGCTCTTTTCTCAAAAGCAGAGTGTGTTTCTTGTAAGGAAAGCTAGCGTTTGTTTCCTAGTCCTAAATGGAGTTGAATCACATGCAGTTTCAGGTCCTACGAACAAGAGTTCTTTTCTGGTAAGGAAAGTCACATTGCGCTCCCATTGCCATACACAGTGCAAATAGCACTCGTGTCTGTTCCCAGCAAGTACAGTGTATTGGAATGGATAGGTGCTACTGTTCTTGTCAGTTTCCTAAGCAGAGTTGAACTAGATATGATCCGTGTTTGTAGGAAGCACAGTTCTTTTGTTCTTTGCAAGCTCACTGTTTGGACCCCATAGGAAACACAGTAGAGCAGAAGAGTGCTCTTTTCTCTAAAGCAGAGTGTGTTACTTGTAAGGCAAGCTAGCGTTTGTTTCGCAGTCCTAAATGGAGTTGAATCCCATGTAGTTTCTGGTACTACGAGCAAGAGTTGTTTTCTGGTAAGAAGAGTCACTATTGCGCTGCCATTGCCATACACAGGACAAATAGCACTGGCGTCTTTTCGCAGCAAGTACAGTATATTGGGCTGAAGAGGATCTATTGTTCTTGTCAGGTTCCTAAGCAGACTTGAACTAGATATGGCCGTGTGTTTAGGAAGCACAGTTTTTTTGTTCTGAGCAAGCTCACTTTTCTGACCCCATAGGAAACACAGTAGAGTAGAAGAGTGCTTTATTCTCAAAAGCCGAGTGTGTTTCTTTAAGGGCGAGCTAGCGTTTGTTTCCCATTCCTAAATGCAGTGGAATCACATGCAGTTTGTGTTCCTACGAGCAAGAGTTGTTTTCTGGTAAGGAAAGTCACTATTGTGCTCCCATTGCCATACACAGTGCAAATAGCCCTCCCATCTGTTCCCAGCAAGTTCAGTGTATTGGAAAGAAGAGGAGCTACTGTTCTTCTCAGTTTCCTAAGCAGAGTTGAACTACATATGGCCCGTATGTGTAGAAAGCACAGTTTTTTTTTTTCTGAGCAAGCTCACTGTTCTGGCCCTAAAGGAAACACAGTAGAGTAGAAGAGTGCTCTTTTCTCTAAAGCAGAGTGTGTTTCTTGGACGTCGAGCTAG
Source organism: Peromyscus eremicus (assembly GCF_949786415.1). Taxonomy (NCBI): domain Eukaryota; kingdom Metazoa; phylum Chordata; class Mammalia; order Rodentia; family Cricetidae; genus Peromyscus; species Peromyscus eremicus. Next base: position 70,790 of record NW_026735134.1, read on the forward strand.
CATTTGTTTCCCAGTCCTAAATGGAGTTGAGTCACATGCAGTTTTTTGTCCTACGAGCAAGAGTTGTTTTCTGGTAAGACGAGTCACTATTGTGCTCTAATTGCCATACACAGTGCAAATAGCACTCGCGTCTCTTCCCCGCAAGTACAGTGTATTGGACTGAAAAGGAGCTACTGTTCTTGTCAGTTTCCTAAGCAGAGTTGAACTAGATATGGCCCTTGTGTGTAGGAAGCACAGTTCTTTTGTTCTGAGTAAGCTCACTGTTCGGACCCTATAGGAAACACAGTAGAGTAGAAGAGTGCTCTTTTCTCAAAAGCAGAGTGTGTTTCATGTAAGGCGAGCTAGCATTTGTTTCCCAGACCTAAATGGAGTTGAATCACATGCAGTTTCTGGTCCTATGAGCAAGAGTTGTTTTATGGTAAGGAAAGTCACTATTGTGCTCCCATTGCCCTACACAAGGCAAATAGCACTCGCGTCTTTTCCCAGCAAGTACACTGTATTGGACTGAATAGGAGCTACTGTTCTTGTCAGTTTACTAAGCAGAGTTGAACTAGATATGGTCCGTGTGTGTAGGAAGCACAGTTCTTTTGTTCTGAGCAAGCTCACTGTTTGGACCCCATAGGAAACACTGTAGAGTAGAAGAGTGCTCTTTTCTCTAAAGCAGAGTCTGTTTCTTGTAAGGCGAGCTACCATTTGTTTCCCAGTCCTAAATGGAGTGGAATAACATGCAGTTTCTGGTCCTACGAGCAAGAGTTGTTTTCTGGTAAAGAAAGTCACTATTGCGCTCCCATTGCCATACACAGTGCAAATAGCCCTCGTGTCTGTTCCCAGGAAGTACAGTGTATTGCACTGAAGAGGAGCTACTGTTCTTCTCAGTTTCCTAAGCAGAGTTGAACTAGATATGGCCCGTGTGTGTAGGAAGCACAGTTCTTTTTTTTGGAGCAAGCTCACTGTTCTTGCCCTATAGGAAACACAGTAGAGTAGAAGAGTGCTCTTTTCTCAAAAGCAGAGTGTGTTTCTTGTAAAGCGAGCTAGAGTTTGTTTCCCAGGCCTAAATGGAGTTGAATCACATGCAGTTTCTGGTATTACGAGCAAGAGTTGTTTTCTGGTAAGAAGAGTCACTATTGCGTTGCCATTGCCATACACAGGACAAATAGCACTGGAGTCTGTTCCCAGCAAGTACAGTGTATTGGACTGAAGAGGATCTACTGTTTTTGTCAGGTTCCTAAGCAGACTTGAACTAGATATGGCCGTGTGTGTAGGAAGCACAGTTTTTTTGTTCTCAGCAAGCTCACTGTTCGGAACACATAGGAAACACAGTAGAGTAGAAGAGTGCTCTTTTCTCAAAAGCAGAGTATGTTTCATGTAAGGCGAGCTAGCATTTGTTTCCCAGTCCTAAATGGAGTTGAATCACATGTAGTATCTGGTCCAACGAGCAAGAGTTGTTTTCTGGTAAGGAAAGTCACTATTGCGCTCCCATTGCCATACACAGTGCAAATAGCACTGGCGTCTGTTCCCAGCAAGTACAGTGTACCGGACTGAAGAGGAGCTACTGTTCTTGTCAGTTTCCTAAGCAGAGTTGAACTAGATATGGCCCGTGTGTAGGAAGCACAGTTCTTTTGTTCTGAGCAAGCTCACTGTTCTGGCCCTATAGGAAACACAGTAAAGTAGAAGAGTGCTCTTTTCTCTAAAGCAGAGTGTGTTTCTTGTAAGGTGAGCTAGCTTTTGTTTCCCAGTCCTAAATGGAGTTGAAACACTTGCAGGTTCTGGTCCTATGAGCAAGAGTTGTTTTATGGTAAGAAGAGTCACTATTGCGCTGCCATTGCCATACACAGGACAAATAGCACTGGCGTCTGTTCCCAGCAAGTACAGTATATTGGAATGAAGAGGATCTACTGTTCTTGTCAGGTTCCTAAACAGAATTGAACTAGATATGGTCGTGTGTACGAAGCACAGTTCTTTTGTTCTGAGCAAGCTCACTGTTCGGACCCCATAGGAAGCACAGTAGAGTAGAAGAGTGCTCTTTTCTCAAAAGCAGAGTGTGTTTCTTGTAAGGCAAGCTTGCGTTTGTTTCCAGTCCTAAATGGAGTGGAATCACATGCAGTTTCTGGTCCTACGAGCAAGAGTTGTTTTCTGGTAAGGAAAGTCACTATTGCGCTCCCATTGCCATACACAGTGCAAATAGCACATGCGTCTGTTCCCAGCAAGTACAGTGTATTGGAATGAAGAGGAGCTACTGTTCTTGTCAGGTTCCTAAGCAGAGTTGAACTCGATATGGGCCGTGTGTGTAGGAAGCACAGTTCTTATGTTCTGAGCAAGCTCACTGTTCTGGCCCTATAGGAAACACAGTAGAGTAGAAGAGTGCTCTTTTCTCTAAAGCAGATTGTGTTTCTTTTAAGGCGAGCTAGCGTTTGTTTCCCAGTCTTAAATGGAGTTGAGTCACATGCAGTTTTTTGTCCTACGAGCAAGAGTTGTTTTCTGGTAAGACGAGTCACTATTGTGCTCCAATTGCCATACACAGTGCAAATAGCACTCGCGTCTGTTCCCAGCAAGTAAAGTGTATTGGGCTGAAGAGGATATACTGTTCTTGTCAGGTTCCTAAGCAGACTTGAACTAGATATGGCCGTGTGTGTAGGAAGCACAGTTTTTTTTTCTGAGCAAGCTCACTGTTCGGACCCCATAGGAAACACAGTAGAGTAGAAGAGTGCTTTTTTCTCAAAAGCAGAGTGTGTTTCTTTTAAGGCGAGCTAGCGTTTGTTTCCCATTCCTAAATGGAGTGGAATCACATGCAGTTTGTGTTCCTACGAGCAAGAGTTGTTTTCTGGTAAGGAAAGTCACTATTGTGCTCCCATTGCCATACACAGTGCAAATAGCCCTCCCATCTGTTCCCAGCAAGTACAGTGTATTGGACTGAAGAGGCGCTACTGTTCTTCTCAGAATTCTAAGCAGAGTTGAACTAGATATGGCCCGTGTGTGTAGGAAGCACAGTTCTTTTTTTCTGAGCAAGCTCACTGTTCTGGCCCTATGGGAAACACAGTAGAGTAGAAGAGTGCTCTTTTCTCAAAAGCAGAGTGTGTTTCTTGTAAAGCGAGCTAGAGTTTGTTTCCCAGTCCTAAATGGAGTTGAATCACATGCAGTTTCTGGTCCATGAGCAAGAGTAGTTTTCTGGTAAGAAGAGTCACTATTGCGCTGCCATTGCCATACACAGGACAAATAGCATTGGCGTCTGTTCCCAGCAAGTACACTGTATTGGACTGTAGAGGATCTACTGTTCTTGTCAGGTTCCTAAGCAGACTTGAACTAGACATGGCCGTGTGTGTAGGAAGCACAGTTTTTTTGTTCTGAGCAAGCTCACTTTTCCGAACATATAGGAAACACAGTAGAGTAGAAGAGTGCTCTTTTCTCAAAAGCAGAGTGTGTTTCTTGGACGTCGAGCTAGCATTTGTTTCCCAGTCCTAAATGGAGTTGAGTCACATGCAGTTTTTTGTCCAAGAGCAAGAGTTGTTTTCTGGTAAGACGAGTCACTATTGTGCTCTAATTGCCATACACAGTGCAAATAGCACTCGCGTCTCTTCCCCGCAAGTACAGTGTATTGGACTGAAAAGGAGCTACTGTTCTTGTCAGTTTTCTAAGCAGAGTAGAACTAGATATGGCTCTTGTGTGTAGGAAGCACAGTTCTTTTGTTCTGAGCAAGCTCACTGTTCGGACCCCATAGGAAACACAGTAGAGTAGAAGAGTGCTCTTTTCTCAAAAGCAGAGTGTGTTTCATGTAAGGCGAGCTAGCATTTGTTTCCCAGACCTAAATGGAGTTGAATCACATGCAGTTTCTGGTCTTATGAGCAAGAGTTGTTTTATGGTAAGGAAAGTCACTATTGTGCTCCCATTGCCCTACACAAGGCAAATAGCACTCGCGTCTTTTCCCAGCAAGTACAGTGTATTGGACTGAAGAGGCGCTACTGTTCTTCTCAGATTTCTAAGCAGAGTTGAACTAGATATGGCCCGTGTGTGTAGGAAGCACAGTTCTTTTTTTCTGAGCAAGCTCACTGTTCTGGCCCTATGGGAAACACAGTAGAGTAGAAGAGTGCTCTTTTCTCAAAAGCAGAGTGTGTTTCTTGTAAAGCGAGCTAGAGTTTGTTTCCCAGTCCTAAATGGAGTTGAATCACATGCAGTTTCTGGTCCATGAGCAAGAGTTGTTTTCTGGTAAGAAGAGTCACTATTGCGCTGCCATTGCCATACACAGGACAAATAGCACTGGCGTCTGTTCCCAGCAAGTACAGTGTATTGGACTGAAGAGGATCTACTGTTCTTTTCAGGTTACTAAGCAGACTTGAACTAGATATGGCCGTGTGTGTAGGAAGCACAGTTCTTTTGTTCTGAGCAAGCTCACTGTTCGGACCCTATAGGAAACACAGTAGAGTAGAAGAGTGCTCTTTTATCAAAAGCAGAGTCTGTTTCTTGCAAGGCGAGCTAGTGTTTGTTTCCCAGTCCTAAATGGAGTTGAATCACATGCAGTTTCTGGTCCTATGAGCAAGAGTTGTTTTCTGGTAAGAAAAGTCACTATTGCGCTCCAATTGCCATACACAGTGCAAATAGCACTCGCGTATGTTCCCAGCAAGTACAGTGTATCGGACTGAAGAGGAGCTACTTTTCTTGTCAGTTTCCTAAGCAGAGTTGAAGTAGATATGGCCCGTGTGTAGGAAGCACAGTTCTTATGTTCTGAGCAAGTTCACTGTTCTGGCCCTATAGGAAACACAGTAGAGTAGAAGAGTGCTCTTTTATCTAAAGCAGAGTGTGTTTCTTGTAAGGCGAGCTAGCGTTTGTTTCCTACTCCTAAATGGAGTTGAATCACATGCAGTTTCAGGTCCTATGAACAAGAGTTCTTTTCTGGTAAGGAAAGTCACATTGCGCTCCCATTGCCATACACAGTGCAAATAGCACTGGCGTCTGTTCCCAGCAAGTACAGTGTATTGGACTGAATAGGTGCTACTGTTCTTGTCAGTTTCCTAAGCAGAGTTGAACTAGATATGATGCGTGTTTGTAGGAAGCACAGTTCTTTTGTTCTTTGCAAGCTCACTGTTTGGACGCCATAGGAAACACAGTAGAGCAGAAGAGTGCTCTTTTCTCTAAAGCAGAGTGTGTTTCTTGTAAGGCGAGCTAGCGTTTGTTTCCCAGTCCTAAATGGAGTTGAATCACATGCAGTTTCTAGTCCTACGAGCAAGAGTTGTTTTATGGTAAGAAGAGTCACTTTTGCACTGCCATTGCCATACACAGGACAAATAGCACTGGCGTCTGTTCGCAGCAAGTACAGTGTATTGGGCTGAAGAAGATCTATTGTTCTTGTCAGGTTCCTAAGCAGACTTGAACTAGATATGGCCGTGTGTGTAGGAAGCACAGTTTTTTTGTTCTGAGCAAGCTCACTGTTCGGACCCCATAGGAAACACAGTAGAGTAGAAGAGTGCTTTTTTCTCAAAAGCAGAGTGTGTTTCTTTTAAGGCGAGCTAGCATTTGTTTCCCATTCCTAAGTGGAGTGGAATCACATGCAGTTTGTGTTCCTACGAGCAAGAGTTGTTTTTTGGTAAGGAAAGTCACTCTTGCGCTTCCATTGCCATACACAGTGCAAATAGCCCTCCCATCTGTTCCCAGCAAGTACAGTGTATTGGACTGAAGAGGAGCTACTGTTCTTCTCTGTTTCCTAAGCAGAATTGAACTAAATATGGCCGTGTGTGTAGGAAGCACAGTTCTTTTGTTCTGAGCAAGCTCACTGTTCTGGCCCTATAGGAAACACAGTAGAATAGAAGAGTGCTCTTTTCTCTAAAGCAGAGTGTGTTTCTTGTAAGGCGAGCTAGCGTTTGTTTTCCAGTCCTAAATGGAGTTTGAATCACATGCAGTTTCTGGTCCATGAGCAAGAGTTGTTTTATGGTAAGAAGAGTCACTATTGCGCTGCCATTGCCTTACCCAGGACAAATAGCACTAACGTCTGTTCCCAGCAAGTACAGTGTATTGGACTGAAGAGGATCTACTGTTCTTGTCAGGTTCCTAAGCAGAATTGAACTAGATATGGCCGTGTGTGTAGGAAGCACAGTTCTTTTGTTCTGAGGAAGCTCACTGTTCGGACACCATAGGAAACACAGTAGAGTAGAAGAGTGCTCTTTTCTCAAAAGCAGAGTGTGTTTCTCGTAATGCGAGCTAGCATTTGTTTCCCAGTCCTAAATGGAGTTGAATCACATGCAGTTTCTGGTCCTAAGAGCATGAGTTGTTTTCTGGTAAGGAAAGTCACTATTGCGCTCCCCTTGCCATACACATTGCAAATAGCTCTCGCGTCTGTTCCCAGCAAGTACAGTGTATCAGACTGAAGAGGAGCTACTGTTCTTGTCAGTTTCCTAAGCAGAGTTGAACTAGATATGGCCCGTGTGTGTAGGTAGCACAGTTCTTATGTTCTGAGCAAGTTCACTCTTCTGGCCCTATAGGAAACACAGTAGAGTAGAAGAGTGCTCTTTTCTCAAAAGCAGAGTGTGTTTTTGTAAGGCGAGCTAGCGTTTGTTTCCTAGTCCTAAATGGAGTTGAATCACATGCAGTTTCTGGTCCTATGAACAAGAGTTGTTTTCTGGTAAGGAAAGTCACTATTGTGCTCCCATTGCCCTTCACAAAGCAAATAGCACTCGCGTCTTTTCCCAGAAAGTACAGTGTATTGGACTGAATAGGAGCTGCTCTTCTTGTCAGTTTACTAAGCAGAGTTGAACTAGATATGGTCCGTGTGTGTAGGAAGCACAGTTCTTTTGTTCTGAGCAAGCTCACTGTTTGGACCCCATAGGAAACACAGTAGAGTAAAAGAGTGCTCTTTTCTGTAAAGCAGAGTGTGTTTCTTGTAAGGCAAGCTACCGTTTGTTTCCCAGTCCTAAATGGAGTGGAATCACATGCAGTTTCTGGTCCTACGAGCAAGAGTTGTTTTCTGGTAAGGAAAGTCACTATTGCGCTCTCATTGCCATACACAGTGCAAATAGCCCTCCCGTCTGTTCTCAGCAAGTACAGTGTATTGGACTGAAGAGGAGCTATTGTTCTTCTCAGTTTCCTAAGCAGAGTTGAAATAGATATGGCCCGTGTGTGTAGGAAGCACAGTTCATTTTTTCTGAGCAAGCTCACTGTTCTGGCCCTATAGGAAATACAGTAGAGTAGAAGAGTGCTCTTTTCTCAAAAGCAGAGTGTGTTTCTTGTAAAGCGAGCTAGAGTTTGTTTCCCAGTCCTAAATGGAGTTGAATCACATGCAGTTTCTGGTCCTACGAGCAAGAGTTGTTTTCTGGTAAGAAGAGTCACTATTGCGCTGCCATTGCCATAGCACTGGCGTCTGTTCCCAGCAAGTACAGTGTATTGGACTGAAGAGGATATACTGTTCTTGTCAGGTTCCTAAGCAGACTTGAACTAGATATGGCCGTGTGAGTAGGAAGTACAGTTTTTTTGTTCTGAGCAAGCTCACTGTTCGGACCCGATAGGAAACACAATAGAGTAGAAGAGTGCTCTTTTCTCAAATGCAGAGTGTGTTTCATGTAAGGCGAGCTAGCATTTGTTTCCCAGTCCTAAATGGAGTTGAATCACATGCAGTTTCTGGTACTACGTGCAAGAGTTGTTTTCTGGTAAGAAGAGTCACTACTGCGCTGCCGTTGCCATACACAGGACTAATAGCACTGGCGTCTGTTAGCAGCAAGTACAGTGTATTGGACTGTAGAGGATCTACTGTTCTTGTCAGGTTCCTAAGCAGAATTGAACTAGATATGGCCGTGTGTGTAGGAAGCACAGTTCTTTTGTTCTGAGCAAGCTCACTGTTCAGACCCCAGAGGAAACACAGTAGAGTAGAAGAGTGCTCTTTTCTCAAAAGCAGAGTTTGTTTCTTGTAAGGCAAGCTAGCGTTTGTTTCCCAGTCCTAAATGGAGTTGAGTCACATGCAGTTTTTTGTCCTACGAGCAAGAGTTGTTTTCTGGTAAGACGAGTCACTATTGTGCTCCCATTGCCATACACAGTGCAAATAGCACTCGCGTCTGTTCCCAGGAAGTACAGTGTATTGGACGGAAGAGGAGCTACTGTTATTGTCAGTTTCCTAAGCAGAGTTGAAATAGATATGGCCCGTGTGTGTAGGAAGCACAGTTCTTTTGTTCTGAGCAAGCTCACTGTTTGGACCCCATAGGAAACACAGTAGAGTAGAAGAGTGCTCTTTTCTCAAAAGCAGAGTGTGTTTCATGTAAGGCGACCTAGCATTTGTTTCCCACTCCTAAGTGGAGTTGAATCACATGCAGTTTCTGGTCCTACGATCAAGAGTTGTTTTCTGGTAAGGAAAGTCACTATTGTGCTCCCATTACTGTACACAGTAAAAATAGCACTCGCGTCTGTTCCCAGCAAGTACAGTGTATCGGACTGAAGAGGAGCCACTGTTCTTGTTGGTTTCCTAAGCAGAGTTGAACTAGATATGGCCCGTGTGTGTAGGAAGCACAGTTATTTTGTTCTGTGCAACCTCACTGTTCGGACCCCGTAGGAAACACAGTAGAGTAGAAGAGTACTCTTTTCTCAAAAGCAGAGTGTGTTTCATGTATGCGAGCTAGCATTTGTTTCCCAGTCCTAAATGGAGTTGAATCACATGCAGTTTCTGGTCCTACGAGCAAGATTTGTTTTCTGGTAAGGAAAGTAACTATTGCGCTCCCATTTGCATACACAGTGCAAATAGCCCTACTGTCTGTTCCCAGCAAGTACAGTGTATTGGACTGCAAAGGAGCTACTGTTCTCAGTTTCCTAAACAGAGTTGAACTAGATATGGGCCGTGTGTGTAGGAAGTACAGTTATTTTTTTCTGAGCAAGCTCACTGTTCTGGCACTATAGGAAACACAGAAGAGTAGAAGAGTGCTCTTTTCTCAAAAACAGAGTGTGTTTCATGTAAGGCAAGCTAGCATTTCTTTCCCAGTCCTAAATGGAGTTGAATCACATGCAGTTTCTGGTCCTACGAGCAAGAGTTGTTTACTGGTAAGGAAAGTCACTATTGCGCTCCCATTGCCCTACACAAGGCAAATAGCACTCGCGTCTTTTCCCAGCAAGTACAGTGTATTGGACTGAATAGGAGCTACTGTTCTTGTCAGTATCCTAAGAAGAGTTGAACTAGTTGTGGTCCGTGTGTGTATTAAGCACAGTTCTTTTGTTCTGAGCAAGCTCACTGTTTGGACCCCATAGGAAACACAGTAGAGTAGAAGAGTGCTATTTTCTCTAAAGCAGAGTGTGTTTCTTGTAAGGCGAGCTAGCATTTGCTTCCCAGTCCTAAATGGAGTGGAATCACATGCAGTTTCTGGTCCTACGATCAAGAGTTGTTTTCTGGTAAGGAAAGTCACTATTGCGCTCCCATTGCCATACACAGTGCAAATAGCACTCGCGTCAGTTCCCAGCAAGTACAGTGTTTCGGACTGAAGAGGAGCTACTGTTCTTGTCAGTTTCCTAAGCAGAGTTGAACTAGTTATGGCCCGTGTGTAAGAAGCACAGTTCTTTTGTTCTGACCAAGCTCACTGTTATGGCCATATAGGAAAAACAGTAGAGTAGAAGAGTGCTCTTTTCACTAAAGCAGAGTGTGTTTCTTGTAAGGCGAGGTAGCGTTTGTTTCCCAGTCCTAAATGGAGTTGAATCACATGCAGTTTCTAGTCCTACGAGCAAGAGTTGTTTTATGGTAAGAAGAGTCACTATTGCGCTACCATTGCCATACACAGGACAAATAGCACTGGCGTCTGTTCCCAGCAAGTACAGTGTATTGGACTGAAGAGGATCTACTGTTCTTGTCAGGTTCCTAAGCAGAATTGAACTAGATATGGCCGTGTGTGTAGGAAGCACAGTTCTTTTCTTCTGAGCAAGCTCACTGTTCGGACACCATAGGAAACACAGTAGAGTAGAAGAGTGCTCTTTTCTCAAAAGCAGAGTGTGTTTCTTGTAAGGCGAGCTAGCGTTTGTTTCCCAGTCCTAAATGGAGTTGAATCACATGCAGTTCCTGGTCCTAAGAGCAAGAGTTGTTTTCTGGTAAGGAAAGTCACTAATGTGCTCCCCTTGATATACACAGTGCAAATAGCTCCCGCGTCTGTTCCCAGCAAGTACAGTGTATCAGACTGAAGAGGAGCTACTGTTCTTGTCAGTTTCCTAAGCAGAGTTGAACATGATATGGCCTGTGTGTGTAGGAAGCACAGTTCTTATGTTCTGAGCAAGCTCACTGTTCTGGCCCTATAGGAAACACAGTAGAGTAGAAGCGTGCTCTTTTCTCAAAAGCAGAGGGTGTTTTTGTAAGGCAAGCTAGCGTTTGTTTCCTAGTCCTAAATGGAGTTGAATCCCATGCAGTTTCTGGTCCTACGAACAAGAGTTGTTTTCTGGTAAGGAAAGTCTCTATTGCGCTCCCATTGCCCTACACAAGGCAAATAGCACTTGCGTCTTTTCCCAGCATGTACGGTGTATTGGACTGAAGAGGAGCTACTGTTCTTGTCAGTTTCCTAAGCAGAGTTGAACTAGATAAGGCCCGTGTGTAGGAAGCACAGTTCTTTTGTTCTGAGCAAGCTCACTGTTCTGGCCCTATAGGAAACACAGTAGAGTAGAAGAGTGCTCTTTTCTCTAAAGCAGTGTGTTTCTTGTAAGGTGAGCTAGCTTTTTTTTCCCAGTCTTAAATGGAGTTGAATCACATGCATTTTCTGGTCCTATGAGCAAGAGTTGTTTTATAGTAAGAAGAGTCACTATTGCGCTGCCATTGCCATACACAGGACAAATAGCACTGGCGACTGTTCCCAGCAAGTACAGTGTATTGGACTGAAGAGGATCTACTGTTCTTGTCAGGTTCCTAAGCAGAATTGAACTAGATATGGTCGTGTATGTAGGAAGCACAGTTCTTTTGTTCTGAGCAGTCTCACTGTTCGGACCCCATAGGAAACACAGTAGAGTAGAAGATTGCTATTTTCTCAAAAGCAGAGTGTCTTTCTTGTAAAGCGAGCTAGCGTTTGTTTCCCAGTCCTAAATGGAGTTGAGTCACATGCAGTTTCTGGTCCTACGAGCAAGAGTTGTTTTCTGGTAAGGAAAGTAACTATTGTGCTCCCATTGCCATACACAGTGCAAATAGCCCTCCTGTCTGTTCCCAGCAAGTACAGTGCATTGGACTGAAGAGGAGCTACTGTTCTTGTCAGTTTCCTAAGCAGAGTTGAAGTAGATATGGCCCGTGTGTGTAGGAAGCACAGTTCTTTTGTTCTGAGCAAGCTCACTGTTCGGACCCCCTAGGAAGCACAGTAGAGTAGAAGAGTGCTCTTTTCTCAAAAGCAGAGTGTGTTTCATGTAAGGCGAGCTAGCATTTGTTTCCCAGTCCTAAATGGAGTTGAATCACATGCAGTTTCTGGTCCTAAGAGCAAGAGTTGTTTTCTGGTAAAGAAAGTCACTACTGCGCTCCCATTGCCATACACAGTGCAAATAACACTCGCGTCTGTTCCCAGCAAGTACAGTGTATCGGACTGAATAGGAGCTACTGTTCTTGTCAGTTTCCTAAGCAGAGTTGAACTAGATATGGCCCGTGTGTAGGAAGCACAGTTCTTTTGTTCTGAGCAAGCTCACTGTTCTGGCCCTATAGGAAACACAGTAGAGTAGAAAAGTGCTCTTTTCTCTAAAGCAGAGTGTGTTTCTTGTAAGGTGAGCTAGCTTTTGTTTCCCAGTCCTCAATGGAGTTGAATCTCATGCAGTTTCTGGTCCTACGAGCAAGAGTTGTTTTATGGTAAGAAGAGTCACTATTGCGCTGCCATTGCCATACACAGGACAAATAGCACTGGTGTCTGTTCCCAGGAAGTACAGTGTATTGGACTGAAGAGGATCTACTGTTCTTGTCAGGTTCCTAAGCAGAATTGAACTAGTTATGGCCATGTGTGTAGGAAGCACAGTTCTTTTGTTCTGAGCAAGCTCACTGTTCAGACCCAATAGGAAACACAGTAGAGTAGAACAGTGCTCTTTTCTCAAAAGCAGAGTTTGTTTCTTGTAAGGCGAGCTAGCGTTTGTTTCCCAGTCCTAAATGGAGTTGAGTCACATGCAGTTTTTTGTCCTGCGAGCAAGAGTTGTTTTCTGGTAAGACGAGTCACTATTGTGCTCCAATTGCCATACACAGTGCAAATAGCACTCGCGTCTGTTCCCCGAAAGTACAGTGTATTGGACTGAAGAGGAGCTACTGTTCTTGTCAGTTTCCTAAGCAGAGTTGAACTAGTTATGGCCCGTGTGTAGGAAGCACAGTTCTTTTGTTCTGAGCAAGCTCACTGTTCTGGCCCTATAGGAAACACAGTAGAGTAGAAGAGTGCTCTTTCTCTAAAGCAGTGTGTTTCTTGTAAGGTGAGCTAGCTTTTGTTTCCCAGTCCTAAATGGAGTTGAATCACATGCAGTTTCTGGTCCTATGAGCAAGAGTTGTTTTATAGTAAGAAGAGTCACTATTGCGCTGCCATTGCCATACACAGGACAAATAGCACTGGCGTCTGTTCCCAGCAAGTACAGTGTATTGGACTGAAGAGGATCTACTGTTCTTGTCAGGTTCCTAAGCAGAATTAAACTAGATATGGTCGTGTATGTAGTAAGCACAGTTCTTTTGTTCTGAGCAGGCTCACTGTTCGGACCCCATAGGAAACACAGTAGAGTAGAAGATTGCTATTTTCTGAAAAGCAGAGTGTCTTTCTTGTAAGGCGAGCTAGCGTTTGTTTCCCAGTCCTAAATGGAGTTGATTCACATGCAGTTTCTGGTCCTACGAGCAAGAGTTGTTTTCTGGTAAGGAAAGTAACTATTATGCTCCCATTGCCATACACAGTGCAAATAGCCCTCCTGTCTGTTCCCAGCAAGTACAGTGTATTGGACTGAAGAGGAGCTACTGTTCTTCTCAGTTTCCTAAGCAGAGTTGAAGTAGATATGGCCCGTGTGTGTAGGAAGCACAGTTCTTTTGTTCTGAGCAAGCTCACTGTTCGGACCCCATAGGAAGCACAGTAGAATAGAAGAGTGCTCTTTTCTCAAAAGTAGAGTGTGTTTCATGTAAGGCGAGCTAGCGTTTGTTTCCTACTCCTAAATGGAGTTGAATCACATGCAGTTTCTGGTCCTACGAGCAAGAGTTGTTTTCTGGTAAGGAAAGTCACTATTGCGCTCCCATTGCCCTACACAAGGCAAATAGCACTCGCGTCTTTTCCAAGCAAGTACAGTGTATTGGACTGAATAGGAGCTACTGTTCTTGTCAGTTTCCTAAGCAGAGTTGAACTAGATATGGTCCGTGTGTGTAGGAAGCACAATTATTTTGTTCTTAGCAAGCTCACTGTTTGGACCCCATAGGAAACACAGTAGAGTAGAAGAGTGCTCTTTTCTCTAAAGCAGAGTTTGTTTTTGTAAGGCGATCTATCATTTGTTTCCCAGTCCTAAATGGAGTGGAATCACATGCAGTTTCTGGTCCTACGAGCCAGAGTTGTTTTCTGGTAAGAAAAGTCACTATTGTGCTCCCATTTACATACACAGTGCAAATAGCCCTCCCGTGTGTTCCCAGCAAGTACAGTGTATTGGACTGAAGAGGAGCTACTGTTCTTCTCAGTTTCCTAAGCAGAGTTGAACTAGATATGGTCCGTGTGTGTAGGAAGCACAGTTCTTTTGTTCTGAGCAAGCTCACTGTTTGGACCCCATAGGAAACACAGTAGAGTAGAAGAGTGCTCTTTTCTCAAAAGCAGAGTGTGTTTCATGTAAGGCGACCTAGCATTTGTTTCCCACTCCTAAGTGGAGTTGAATCACATGCAGTTTCTGGTCCTACGAGCAAGAGTTGTTTTCTGGTAAGAAGAGTCACTATTGCACTGTCATTGACATACACAGGACAAATAGCACTGGCGTCTGTTCCCAGCAAGTACAGTGTATTGGACTGAAAAGGAACTACTGCTCTTGTCAGTTTCCTAAGCAGAGTTGAACTAGATATGGTTCGTGTGTGTAGGAAGCACAGTTCTTTTGTTCTGAGCAAGCTCACTGTTTGGACCCCATAATAAACACAGTAGAGTAGAAGAGTGCTCTTTTCTCTAAAGCAGATTGTGTTTCTTGTAAGGCGAGCTAGCATTTGCTTCCCAGTCCTAAATGGAGTGGAATCACATACAGTTTCTGGTCCTAGGAGCAAGAGTTGTTTTCTGGTAAGGAAAGTCACTATTGCGCTCCCATTGCCATACACAGTGTAAATAGCACTCGCGTCTGTTCCCAGGAAGTACAGTGTACCGGACTGAAGAGGAGCTACTGTTCTTGTCCGTTTCCTAAGCAGAGTTGAACTAGATATGGCCCGTGTGTAGGAAGCACAGTTCTTTTGCTCTGAGCAAGCTCACTGTTCTAACCCCATAGGAAACACAGTAGAGTAGAAGAGTGCTCTTTTCTCTAAAGCAGAGTGTGTTTCTTGTAAGGTGAGCTAGCTTTTGTTTCCCAGTCCTCAATGGAGTTGAATCTCATGCAGTTTCTGGTCCTACGAGCAAGAGTTGTTTTATGGTAAGAAGAGTCACTATTGCGCTGCCATTGCCATACACAGGACAAATAGCACTGGCGTCTGTTAGCAGCAAGTACAGTGTATTGGACTGAAGAGGATCTACTGTTCTTGTCAGGTTCCTAAGCAGAATTGAACTAGTTATGGCCGTGTGTAGGAAGCACAGTCCTTTTGTTCTGAGCAAGCTCACTGTTCAGACCCAAAAGGAAACACAGTAGAGTAGAAGAGTGCTCTTTTCTCAAAAGCAGAGTGTGTTTCTTGTAAGGCGAGCTAGCGTTTGTTTCCCAGTCCTAAATGGAGTAGAGTCACATGCAGTTTTTTGTCCTACGAACAAGAGTTGTTTTCTGGTAAGGAAAGTCTCTATTGCGCTCCCATTGCCCTACACAAGGCAAATAGCACTTGCGTCTTTTCCCAGCATGTACGGTGTATCGGACTGAAGAGGAGCTACTGTTCTTGTCAGTTTCCTAAGCAGAGTTGAACTAGATAAGGCCCGTGTGTAGGAAGCACAGTTCTTTTGTTCTGAGCAAGCTCACTGTTCTGGCCCTATAGGAAACACAGTAGAGTAGAAGAGTGCTCTTTCTCTAAAGCAGTGTGTTTCTTGTAAGGTGAGCTAGCTTTTGTTTCCCAGTCATAAATGGAGTTGAATCACATGCAGTTTCTGGTCCTATGAGCAAGAGTTGTTTTATAGTAAGAAGAGTCACTATTGCGCTGCCATTGCCATACACAGGACAAATAGCACTGGCTTCTGTTCCCAGCAAGTACAGTGTATTGGACTGAAGAGGATCTACTGTTCTTGTCAGGTTCCTAAACAGAATTAAACTAGATATGGTCGTGTATGTAGGAAGCACAGTTCTTTTGTTCTGAGCAGGCTCACTGTTCGGAACCCATAGGAAACACAGTAGAGTAGAAGAGTGCTATTTTCTCTAAAGCAGAGTGTGTTTCTTGTAAGGCGAGCTAGCATTTGTTTCCCAGTCCTAAATGGAGTGGAATCACGTGCAGTTTCTAGTCCTACGAGCAAGAGTTGTTTTCTGGTAAGGAAAGTCACTATTGCGCTCCCTTTGGCATACACAGTGCAAATAGCACATGCGTCTGTTCCCAGCAAGTACAGTGTATTGGACTGAAGAGGAGCTACCGTTCTTGTCAGTTTCCTAAGCAGAGTTGAACTAGATATGGTCCGTGTGTGTAGGAAGCACAGTTCTTTTGTTCTGAGCAAGCTCACTGTTTGGACCCCATAATAAACACAGTAGAGTAGAAGAGTGCTCTTTTCTCTAAAGCAGATTGTGTTTCTTGTAAGGCGAGCTAGCATTTGCTTCCCAGTCCTAAATGGAGTGGAATCACATACAGTTTCTGGTCCTACGAGCAAGAGTTGTTTTCTGGTAAGGAAAGTCACTATTGCGCTCCCATTGCCATACACAGTGTAAATAGCACTCGCGTCTGTTCCCAGGAAGTACAGTGTACCGGACTGAAGAGGAGCTACTGTTCTTGTCAGTTTCCTAAGCAGAGTTGAACTAGATATGGCCCGTGTGTAGGAAGCACAGTTCTTTTGCTCTGAGCAAGCTCACTGTTCTAACCCCATAGGAAACACAGTAGAGTAGAAGAGTGCTCTTTTCTCTAAAGCAGAGTGTGTTTCTTGTAAGGTGAGCTAGCTTTTGTTTCCCAGTCCTCAATGGAGTTGAATCTCATGCAGTTTCTGGTCCTACGAGCAAGAGTTGTTTTATGGTAAGAAGAGTCACTATTGCGCTGCCATTGCCATACACAGGACAAATAGCACTGGCGTCTGTTAGCAGCAAGTACAGTGTATTGGACTGAAGAGGATCTACTGTTCTTGTCAGGTTCCTAAGCAGAATTGAACTAGTTATGGCCGTGTGTAGGAAGCACAGTCCTTTTGTTCTGAGCAAGCTCACTGTTCAGACACAAAAGGAAACACAGTAGAGTAGAAGAGTGCTCTTTTCTCAAAAGCAGAGTGTGTTTCTTGTAAGGCGAGCTAGCGTTTGTTTCCCAGTCCTAAATGGAGTTGAATCACATACAGTTTCTGGTCCTAAGTGCAAGAGTTGTTTTTTGGTAAAGAAAGACACTATTGCGCTCCCATTGCCATACACAGTGCAAATAACACTCGCGTCTGTTCCCAGCAAGTACAGTGTATCAGACTGAAGAGGAGCTACTGTTCTTGTCAGTTTCCTAAGCAGAGTTGAACTAGATATGGCCCGTGTGTAGGAAGCACAGTTCTTTTGTTCTGAGCAAGCTCACTGTTCTGGACCTATAGGAAACACAGTAGAGTAGTAAAGTGCTCTTTTCTCTAAAGCAGAGTGTGTTTCTTGTAAGGTGAGCTAGCGTTTGTTTCCCAGTCCTAAATGGAGTTGAATCACATGCAGTTTCCGGTCCTACGAGCAAGAGTTGTTTTATGGTAAGAAGAGTCACTATTGCGCTGCCATTGCCATACACAGGACAAATAGCACTGGCATCTGTTCCCAGGAAGTACAGTGTATTGGACTGAAGAGGATCTACTGTTCTTGTCAGGTTCCTAAGCAGGATTGAAGTAGGTATGCCCGTGTGTGTAGGAAGCACAGTTCTTTTGTTCTGAGCAAGCTCACTGTTCAGACCCAATAGGAAACACAGTAGAGTAGAAGAGTGCTCTTTTCTCAAAAGCAGAGTGTGTTTCTTGTAAGTTGAGCTAGCGTTTGTTTCCCAGTCCTAAATGGAGTTGAATCACATGCAGTTTCTGGTCCTAAGAGCAAGAGTTGTTTTCTGGTAAGGAAAGTCACTATTGCGCTCCCCTTGCCATACACAGTGCAAATAGCTCTCGCGTCTGTTCCCAGCAAGTACAGTGTATCGGACTGAAGAGGAGCTACTGTTCTTGTCAGTTTCCTAAGCAGAGTTGAACTAGATATGGCCCGTGTGTAGGAAGCACAGTTCTTTTGCTCTGAGCAAGCTCACTGTTCAGACCCAATAGGAAACACAGTAGAGTAGAAGAGTGCTCTTTTCTCTGAAGCAGAGTGTGTTTCTTGTAAGGCGAGCTAGCGTTTGTTTCCCAGTCCTAAATGGAGTTGAGTCACATGCAGTTTTTTGTCCTACGAGCAAGAGTTGTTTTCTGGTAAGACGAGTCACTATTGTGCTCCAATTGCCATACACAGTGCAAATAGCACCCGCGTCTGTTCCCCGAAAGTACAGTGTATGGGACTGAAGTGGAGCTACTATTTTTCTCAGTTTCCTAAGCAGAGTTGAACTAGATATGGCCCGTGTGTGTAGGAAGCACAGTTCTTTTGTTCTGAGCAAGCTCACTGTTCGGACCTTATAGAAAGCACAGTAGAGTAGAAGAGTGCTCTTTTCTCAAAAGCAGAGTGTGTTTCATGTAAGGCGAGCTAGCATTTGTATCCCAGTCCTAAATGGAGTTGAATCACATGCAGTTTCTGGTTCTATGAGCAATAGTTGTTTTCTGGTAAGGAAAGTCACTATTGCGCTCCCATTGCCATACACAGTGCAAATACGACTCGCGTCAGTTCCCAGCAAGTACAGTGTTTCGGACTGAAGAGGAGCTACTTTTCTTGTCAGTTTCCTAAGCAGAGTTGAACTAGTTATGGCCCGTGTGTAGGAAGCACAGTTCTTTTGTTCTGACCAAGCTCACTGTTATGGCCATATAGGAAAAACAGTAGAGTAGAAGAGTGCTCTTTTCTCTAAAGCAGAGTGTGTTTCTTGTAAGGCGATGTAGCGTTTGTTTTCCAGTCCTAAATGGAGTTGAATCACATGCAGTTTCTAGTCCTACGAGCAAGAGTTGTTTTATGGTAAGAAGAGTCACTATCGCGCTACCATTGCCATTCACAGGACAAATCGCACTGGCGTCTGTTCCCAGCAAGTACAGTGTATTGGACTGAAGAGGATCTACTGTTCTTGTCAGGTTCCTAAGCAGAATTGAACTAGATATGGCCGTGTGTGTAGGAAGCACAGTTCTTTTGTTCTGAGAAAGCTCACTGTTCTGGCCCTATAGGAAACACAGTAGAGTAGAAGAGTGCTCTTTTCTCAAAAGCAGAGTGTGTTTCTTGTAAGGCGAGCTAGCGTTTGTTTCCCAGTCCTAAATGGAGTTGAATCACATGCAGTTTCTGGTCCTAAGAGCAAGAGTTGTTTTCTGGTAAGGAAAGTCACTAATGTGCTCCCCTTGCCATACACAGTGCAAATAGCTCCCGCGTCTGTTCCCAGCAAGTACAGTGTATCGGACTGAAGAGGAGCTACTGTTCTTGTCAGTTTCCTAAGCAGAGTTGAACATGATATGGCCTGTGTGTGTAGGAAGCACAGTTCTTATGTTCTGAGCAAGCTCACTGTTCTGGCCCTATAGGAAACACAGTAGAGTAGAAGAGTGCGCTTTTCTCAAAAGCAGAGTGTGTTTTTGTAAGGCAAGCTAGTGTTTGTTTCCTAGTCCTAAATGGAGTTGAATCCCATGCAGTTTCTGGTCCTACGACCAAGAGTTGTTTTCTGGTAAGGAAAGTCTCTATTGCGCGCCCATTGCCCTACACAAGGCAAATAGCACTTGCGTCTTTTCCCAGCATGTACGGTGTATCGGACTGAAGAGGAGCTACTGTTCTTGTCAGTTTCCTAAGCAGAGTTGAACTAGATAAGGCCCGTTTGTAGGAAGCACAGTTCTTTTGTTCTGAGCAAGCTCACTGTTCAGGCCCTATAGGAAACACAGTAGAGTAGAAGAGTGCTCTTTTATCTAAAGCAGTGTGTTTCTTGTAAGGTGAGCTAGCTTTTGTTTCCCAGTCCTAAATGGAGTTGAATCACATCCATTTTCTGGTCCTATGAGCAAGAGTTGTTTTATAGTAAGAAGAGTCACTATTGCGCTGCCATTGCCATACACAGGACAAATAGCACTGGCGTCTGTTCCCAGCAAGTACAGTGTATTGGACTGAAGAGGATCTACTGTTCTTGTCAGGTTCCTAAGCAGAATTGAACTAGATATGGCCGTGTGTGTAGGAAGCACAGTTCTTTTGTTCTGAGCAAGCTCACTGTTCGGACACCATAGGAAACACAGTAGAGTAGAAGAGTGCTGTTTTCTCAAAGCAGAGTGTGTTTCTTGTAATGCGAGCTAGCATTTATTTCCCAGTCCAAAATGGAGTTGAATCACATGCAGTTTCTGGTCCTAAGAGCATGAGTTGTTTTCTGGTAAGGAAAGTCACTATTGCGCTCCCATTGCCATACACAGTGCAAATAGCTCTCGCGTCTGTTCCCAGCAAGTACAGTGTATTGGACTGAAGAGGAGCTACTGTTCTTGTCAGTTTCCTAAGCAGAGTTGAACATGGTATGGCCCTTGTGTGTAGGAAGCACAGTTCTTTTGTTCTGAGCAAGCTCACTCTTCTGGCCCTATAGGAAACACAGTAGAGTAGAAACGTGCTCTTTTCTCAAAAGCAGAGTGTGTTTCTTGTAAAGGGAGCTAGAGTTTGTTTCCCAGTCGTAAATGGAGTTGAATCACATGCAGTTTTTGGTCCTACGAGCAAGAGTTGTTTTATGGTAAGAAGAGTCACTATTGCGCTGCCATTGCCATACACAGGACATATAGCAGTGGTGTCTGTTCCCAGCAAGTACAGTGTATTGGACTGAAGAGGATCTACTGTTCTTGTCAGGTTCCTAAGCAGACTTGAACTAGATATGGCCGGTGTGTGTAGGAAGCACAGTTCTTATGTTCTGAGCAAGCTCACTGTTCTGGCCCTATAGTAAAAACAGTAGAGTAGAAGAGTGCTCTTTTCTCAAAAGCAGAGTGTGTTTCTTGTAAGGTGAGCTAGCTTTTGTTTCCCAGTCCTAAATGGAGTGGAATCACATGCAGTTTCTGGTCCTACGAGCAAGAGTTGTTTTCTGGTAAGACAAGTCACTTTTGGGCTCAAATTGCCATACACAGTGCAAATAGCTCTTGCGTCTCTTCCCCGCAAGTACAGTGTATTGGACTGAAGAGGATCTATTGTTCTTGTCAGTTTCCTAAGCAGAGTTGAACTAGAAATGGCCCGTGTGTGTAGGAATCACAGTTCTTTTGTTCTGAGCAAGCTCACTGTTCAGACACCATAGGAAACACAGTAGAGTAGAAGAGTGCTCTTTTCTCAAAAGCAGAGTGTGATTCTTGTAAGGCGAGCTAGCGTTTGTTTCCCAGTTCTAAATGGAGTTGAATCTCATGAAGTTTCTGGTCCTACGAGCAAGAGTTGTTTACTGGTAAGGAAAGTCACTATTGCGCTCCCCTTGCCATACACATTGCAAATAGCTCTCGCTTCTGTTCCCAGCAAGTACAGTGTATCAGACTGAAGAGGAGCTACTGTTCTTGTCAGTTTCCTAAGCAGAGTTGAACTAGATATGGCCCGTGTGTGTAGGAAGCACAGTTCTTATGTTCTGAGCAAGTTCACTCTTCTGGTCCTATAGGAAACACAGTAGAGTAGAAGAGTGCTCTTTTCTCAAAAGTAGAGTGTGTTTTTGTAAGGCGAGCTAGCGTTTGTTTCCTAGTCCTAAATGGAGTGGAATCACATGCAGTTTCTGGTCCTATGAACAAGAGTTGTTTTCTGGTAAGTAAAGTCACTATTGTGCTCCCATTGCCCTTCACAAGGCAAATAGCACTCGCGTCTTTTCCCAGCAAGTACTGTGTATTGGACTGAATAGGAGCTGCTCTTCTTGTCAGTTTACTAAGCAGAGTTGAACTAGATATGGTCCGTGTGTGTAGGAAGCACAGTTCTTTTGTTCTGAGCAACCTCACTGTTTGGACCCCATAGGAAACACAGTAGAGTAAAAGAGTGCTCTTTTCTGTAAAGCAGAGTGTGTTTCTTGTAAGGCAAGCTACCGTTTGTTTCCCAGTCCTAAATGGAGTGGAATCACATGCAGTTTCTGGTCCTACGAGCAAGAGTTGTTTTCTGGTAAGGAAAGTCAATATTGCGCTCTCATTGCCATACACAGTGCAAATAGCCCTCCCGTCTGTTCTCAGCAAGTACAGTGTATTGGACTGAAGAGGAGCTATTGTTCTTCTCAGTTTCCTAAGCAGAGTTGAACTAGATATGGCCCGTGTGTGTAGGAAGCACAGTTCATTTTTTCTGGGCAAGCTCACTGTTCTGGCCCTATAGGAAACACAGTACAGTAGAAGAGTGCTCTTTTCTCAAAAGCAGAGTGTGTTTCTTGTAAAGCGAGCTAGAGTTTGTTTCCCAGTCCTAAATGGAGTTGAATCACATGCAGTTTCTGGTCCTACGAGCAAGAGTTGTTTTCTGGTAAGAAGAGTCACTATTGCGCTGCCATTGCCATAGCACTGGCGTCTGTTCCCAGCAAGTACAGTGTATTGGACAGAAGAGGATATACTGTTCTTGTCAGGTTCCTAAGCAGACTTGAACTAGATATGGCCGTGTGAGTAGGAAGTACAGTTTTTTTGTTCTGAGCAAGCTCACTGTTCGGAACACTTAGGAAACACAGTAGAGTAGAAGAGTGCTCTTTTCTCAAAAGCAGAGTGTGTTTCATGTAAGGCGAGCTAGCGTTTGTTTCCCAGTCCTAAATGGAGTTGAGTCACATGCAGTTTTTTGTCCTACGAGCAAGAGTTGTTTTCTGGTAAGACAAGTCACTATTGTGCTCCAATGCCATACACAGTGCAAATAGCACTCGCGTCTGTTCCCCGCAAGTACAGTGTATTGGACTGAGGAGGAGCTACTGTTCTTGTTGATTTCCTAAGCAGAGTTGAACTAGATATGGCCCGTGTGTGTAGGAAGCACAGTTCTTTTGATCTGAGCAAGCTCACTCTTCGGACCCGATAAGAAACACAATAGAGTAGAAGAGTGCTCTTTTCTCAAATGCAGAGTGTGTTTCATGTAAGGCGAGCTAGCATTTGTTTCCCAGTCCTAAATGGAGTTGAATCACATGCAGTTTCTGGTACTACAAGCAAGAGTTGTTTTCTGGTAAGAAGAGTCACTATTGCGCTGCCATTGCCATACACAGGACTAATAGCACTGGCGTCTGTTTCCAGGAAGTACAGTGTATTGGACTGTAGAGGAGCTACTGTTCTTGTCAGGTTCCTAAGCAGAATTGAACTAGATATGGCCGTGTGTGTAGGAAGCACAGTTCTTTTGTTCTGAGCAAGCTCACTGTTCAGACCCCAGAGGAAACACAGTAGAGTAGAAGAGTGCTCTTTTCTCAAAAGCAGAGTTTGTTTCTTGTAAGGCGAGCTAGCGTTTGTTTCCCAGTACTAAATGGAGTTGAGTCACATGCAGTTTTTTGTCCTACGAGCAAGAGTTGTTTTCTGGTAAGACGAGTCACTATTGTGCTCCCATTGACATACACAGTGCAAATAGCACTCGCGTCTGTTCCCAGGAAGTACAGTGTATTGGACGGAAGAGGAGCTACTGTTATTGTCAGTTTCCTAAGCAGAGTTGAAATAGATATGGCCCGTGTGTGTAGGAAGCACAGTTCTTTTGTTCTGAGCAAGCTCACTGTTTGGACCCCATAGGAAACACAGTAGAGTAGAAGAGTGCTCTTTTCTCAAAAGCAGAGTGTGTTTCATGTAAGGCGACCTAGCATTTGTTTCCCACTCCTAAGTGGAGTTGAATCACATGCAGTTTCTGGTCCTATGATCAAGAGTTGTTTTCTGGTAAGGAAAGTCACTATTGTGCTCCCATTACTGTACACAGTAAAAATAGCACTCGCGTCTGTTCCCAGCAAGTACAGTGTATTGGACTGAAGAGGAGCCACTGTTCTTGTTGGTTTCCTAAGCAGAGTTGAACTAGATATGGCCCGTGTGTGTAGGAAGCACAGTTATTTTGTTCTGTGCAACCTCACTGTTCGGACCCCGTAGGAAACATAGTAGAGTAGAAGAGTACTCTTTTCTCAAAAGCAGAGTGTGTTTCATGTATGCGAGCTAGCATTTGTTTCCCAGTCCTAAATGGAGTTGAATCACATGCAGTTTCTGGTCCTACGAGCAAGAGTTGTTTTCTGGTAAGGAAAGTAACTATTGCGCTCCCATTGCCATACACAGGGCAAATAGCCCTGTCGTCTGTTCCCAGCATGTACAGTGTATTGGACTGAAGAGGATCTACTGTTCTTGTCAGTTTCCTAAGCAGAGTTGAACTAGATATAGCCCGTGTGTGTAGGAAGCACAGTTCTTTTATTCTGAGCAAGCTCACTGTTAGGACCCCATAGGAAACACAGTAGAGTAGAAGAGTGCTCTTTTCTCAAAAGCAGAGTATGTTTCTTGTAAGGCTAGCTAGTTTTTGTTTTCTAGTCAGAAAGGGAGTTGAATCCCATGCAGTTTCTGGTCCTATGAGCAAGAGTTGTTTTCTGGTAAGAAGAGTCACTATTGTGCTCCCATTGTCATTCACAGGGCAAATAGCACTGGCGTCTGTTCTCAGCAATTACAGCATATTAAACTGAAGAGGAGCTACTGTTCTTGTCATTTTCCTATGCAGAGTTGAACTAGATATGGCCCGTGTGTGTAGGAAGCACAGTTCTTTTGTTCTGAGCAAACTCACTGTTCTGGCCCTGTAGGAAACACAGTATAGTAGAAGAGTGCTCTTTTCTCAAAAGCAGAGTGTGTTTTTTGTAAGGCGAGCTAGCGTTTGTTTGCCAGTCCTAAGTGGAGTTGAATCACATGCAGTTTCTGGTTCTACAAACAAGAGTTGTTTTCTGGTAAGAAGAGTCACTATTGTGCTCACATTGCCATACACAGTGCAAATAGCACTCGCGTCTGCTCCCAGCAAGTACAGTGTATTGGACTGAAGAGGATCTACTGTTCTTGTCAGTTTCCTAAGCAGAGTTGAACTAGATATGGCCCGTGTGTAATAAGCACAGTTCTTTTGTTCTGAGCAAGCTCACTATTCTGGCCCTATAGGAATCACAGCAGAGTAGAAGCATGTTCTTTTCTCAAAAGCAGAGTGTTTTTCTTGTAAGGCGAGCTAACGTTTGTTTCCCAGTCCTAAATGGAGTTGAATCACATGCACTTTCTGGTCCTACAAGCAAGAGTTGTTTTCTGGTAAGAAGAGTCACTATTATGCTCCCATTGCCATACACAGTGCAAATAGCACTCGAGTCTGTTCCCAGAAAGTACAGTGTATTGGACTGAAGAGGAGCTACTGTTCTTGTTAGTTTCCTAAGCAGAGTTGAACTAGATATGGCCCGTGTGCAGGAAGCACAGTTCTTTTGATCTCAGCAAGCTCACTGTTTGGACCCCATAGGAAAAACAGTAGAGTAGAAGAGTGCTCTTTTCTCAAAAGCAGAGTGTGTTTCTTGTAAGGCGAGCTAGTGTTTGTTTCCCAGTCCTAAATGGAGTTGAATCCCATGCAGATTCTGGTCCTACAAGCAAGAGTTGTTTTCTGGTAAGAAGAGTAACTATTGCATTTCCATTGCCATACACAGTGCAAATAGCACACGCGTCTGATCCCAGCAATTACAGTTTATTAGAATGAAGAGGACCTATTTTTCTTGTCAGTTTCCTAAGTAGAGTTAAACTAGATGTGGCCCGTGTGTGTAGGAAGCACAGTTTTTTTGTTCTGAGCAAGCTCACTGTTCAGTCCCAATAGGAAACACAGTAGAGTAGAAGAGTGCTCTTTTCTCAAAAGCAGAGTATGTTTCTTGTAAGGCGAGCTAGTGTTTGTTTCCCAGTCAGACACAGAGTTGAATCCCATGCAGTTTCTGGTCCTAAGAGAAAGAGTTGTTTTCTGGTAAGAATAGTCACTATAGCGCTCCCATTGACATGCACAGTGCAAAGAGCACTCGCGTCTGCTCCCAGCAAGTACAGTGTATTGGACTGAAGAGGAGCTACTGTTCTTGTCAGTTTCCTAAGCAGAGTTGAACTAGATGTTGCCCGTGTGTGTAGGAAGCACAGTTCTTTAGTTCTGAGCAAGCTCACTATTCTGGCCCTATAGGAAACACAGTAGAGTAGAAGAGTGCTCTTTTCTCAAAAGCAGAGTGTGTTTCTTGTAAGGCGAGCTAGCGTTTGTTTCCCAGTCCTAAATGGATTTGAATCCCATGCAGTTTCTGGTCCTATGAGCAAGAGTTGTTTTCTGGTAAGAAGAGTCACTATTGTGCTCCAATTGCCATACACAGTGCAAATAGCACTCGTTTCTGTTCTGAGCAAGTACAGTGTGTTGGACTGAAGAGGAGCTACTGTTCTTGTCAGTTTCCTTAGCAGAGTTGAACTAGATATGGCCCGTGCATGTAGGAAGCACAGTTCATTTGTTCTGAGCAAGCTCACTCTTCTGGCCCTACAGGATACACAGTAGAGTAGAAGAGTGCTCTTTTCTCAAAAGCAGAGTGTGTTTCTTGTAAGGCGAGCTAGCGTTTGTTTCCCAGTCCTAAATGGAGTTGAATCCCATGTAGTTTCTGGTCCTATGAGCAAGAGTTATTTTCTGGTAAGATGAGTCACTATTGTGCTCCCGATGCCATACACAGTGCAAATAGCAATCGCGTCTGTTCCCAGCAGGTACAGTGTATTGGAGAGAAGAGGATCTACTGTTCTTGTCAGTTTCCTAAGCAGAGTTGAATGGATATGGTCCGTCTGTGTAGGAAGAACAGCTCTTTTGTTCTGAGCAATCTCACTGTTCGGTCCCAATAGGAAACACAGTAGAATAGAAGAGTGTTCTGTTCTCAAAAGCAGAGTGTGTTACTTGCAAGGCTAGCTAGTGTTTGTTTCCCAGTCAGAAACGGAGTTGAATCACATGCAGTTTCTGGTCCTAAGAGCAAGAGTTGTTCTCTGGTAAGAAGAGTCACTATAGCGCTCCCATTGCCATACACAGTGCAAATAGCACTCGCTTCTGCTTCCAGCAATTACACTGTATTGGACTGAAGAGGATCTACTGTTCTTTTCAGTTTCCTAAGCAGAGATGAACTAGATGTGTCCCGTGTGTAGGAAGCACAGTTCTTTTGTTCTGAGCAAGCTCACTGTTCTGGCCCTATAAGAAACACAGTAGAGTAGAAAAGTGCTCTTTTCTCAAAAGCAGAGTGTGTTTCTTGTAAGGCGAGCTAGCGTTTGTTTCCCAGTCCTACATGGAGTTGAATCACATGCAGTTTCTGGTCCTACAAGCAAGAGTTGTTTTCTGGTAAGAAGAGTCACTATTGTGCTCCCATTGCCATACACAGTGCAAATAGCTCTCGTGTCTGCTCCCAGCAAGTACAGTGTATTGGACTGAAGAGGAGCTACTATTCTTGTCAGTTTCCTAAGCAGAGTTGAACTAGATATGGCCCGTGTGTGTAGGAAGCACAGATCTTTTGTTCTGAGCAAGCTCACTGTTCTGGCCCTATAGGAAACACAGTAGAGTAGAACAGTGCTCTTTTCTCAAAAGCAGAGTGTGTTTCTTGTAAGGCGAGCTAGCGTTTGTTTCCCAGTCCTAAATGGAATTGAATCACATGCAGGTTCTGGTACTACGAGCAAGAGTTGTTTTCTGGTAAGGAAAGTCATTATGGTGCTCCCTTTGCCAAACACAGTGCAAATAGCACTCGCCTCTCCTCCCAGAAAGTACAGTGTATTGGACTGTAGAGGAGCTACTGTTATTGTCAGTTTCCTAAGCAGAGTTGAACTAGATATGTCCCATGTGTGTAGGAAGCCCAGTTCTTTTGTTCTGAGCAAGCTCACTGTTCTGGCCTTATTGGAAACACAGTAGAGTAGAAGAGTGCTCTTTTCTCAAAAGCAGAGTGTGTCTCTTGTAAGGCTAGCTAGCGTTTGTTTCCCAGTCCTAAATGGAGTTGAATCACATGCAGTTTCTGGTCCTACGAGCAAGAATTGTTTTCTGGTAAGAAGAGTCACTATTGTGCTCCCATTGTCATACACAGCGCAAATAACACGGGCGTCTGTTCCCAGCATGTACAGTGTATTCTACTGAAGAGGATCTACTCTTCTTGTCAGTTTCCTAAGCAGAGTGGAACTAGATATGGCCCGTGTGTGTAGGAAGACCAGGTCTTTTGTTCTGAGCAAGCTCACTGTTCTGGCCCTTTAAGAAACACAGTAGAGTAGAAGAGTGCTCTTTTCTCAAAAGCAGAGTGTGTTTCTTCTAAGGCAAGCTAGCTTTTGTTTCACAGTACTAAATGGAGTTGAATCACATGCAGTTTCTCGTCCTACAGGCAAGAGTTGTTTTCTGGTAAGAAGAGTCACTATTGAGCTCCCATTGTCATACACAGTGCAAATAGCTCTCGCCTCTGCTCCCAGCAAGAACATTGTATTGGACAGAAGAAGAGCTACTGTTCTTGTCAGTTTCCTAAGCAGAGTTGAACTACATATGGCCCGTATGTGTAGAAAGCACAGTTCTTTTGTTCTGAGCAAGCTCACTGTTCTGGTCCTATAGGAAACACAGTAGAGAAGAAGAGTGCTCTTTTCTCAAAAGTAGAGTGTGTTTCTTGTATGGCGAGCGAGCGTTTGTTTCTCAGTCCTAAGTGAAGTTGAATCACATGCAGTTTCTGGTCCTACGAGCAAGAGTTGTTTTCTGGTAAGAAGAGTCACTATTGTGCTCCCATTGCCTTACACAGTGCAAATAGCCCTCGAGTCTTCTCCTAGCAAGTACAGTGTATTGGACTGAAGAGGATCTACTCTTCTTGTCAGTTTCCTAAGCAGAGTTGAACTAGATATGGCCTGTGTGTGTAGGAAGTACACTTCTTTTGTTCTGAGCAAGCTCACTGTCCGGGCCCTATAGGAAACACAGTAGAGTAGAAGAGTGCTCTTTTCAAAAAAGCAGAGTGTGTTTCTTCTAAGGAAGCTAGCTTTTGTTTCCCTGTCCTAAAAGGAGTTGAATCACATGCAGTTTCTGGTCCTACAAGCAAGAGTTTTTTTCTGGTAAGAAGAGTCACTATTGAGCTCCCATTGTCATACACAGTGCAAATAGCACTCGCGTCTGTTCCCAGCATGTACAGCGTATTGGACTGAAGAGGAGCTACTGTTCTTGTCAGTTTCCTAAGTAGAGTTGAACTAGATATGGCCCGTGTGTGTAGGAAGGACATTTCTTTTGTTTTGAGAAAGCTCACTGTTCAGACTCCATAGGAAACACAGTAGAGTAGAAGAGTGCTCTTTTCTCAAAAGCAGAGTGTCTTTCTTGTAAGGCTAGCTAGTGTTTGATTCCCAGTCAGAAAAGGAGTTGAATCCCATGTAGTTTCTGGTCCTACAAGCAAGAGTTGTTTTCTGGTAAGAAGAGTCACTATTGCGCTCCCATTGCCATACACAGTACAAATAGCACTCGCGTCTGCTCCCAGCATGTACACTGTATTGGACTGAAGAGGATCTACCGTTCTTTTCAGTTTCCTAAGCAGAGTTGAACTATATATGGCCCGTGTGTGTAGGAAGCACAGTTCTTTTCTTCTGAGCAAGCTCACTGTTCCGGCCCCATAGGAAACACAAAAGAGTAGAAGAGTGCTTTTTTCTCAAAAGCAGAGTGTGTTTCTTGTAAAGCGAGCTAGCGTTTGTTTCCCAGTCCTAAATGGAGGTGAATCACATGCAGTTTCTGGTCCTACGAGAAAGAGTTGTTTTCTGGTAAGAAGAGTCACTATTGTGCTACCTTTGCCATACACAGTGCAAAGAGCACTCGCTTCTGTTCCCAGCAAGTACAGTGTATTGGACAGAAGAGGAGCTACTGTTC
This sequence comes from Peromyscus eremicus, assembly GCF_949786415.1. NCBI lineage: Eukaryota > Metazoa > Chordata > Mammalia > Rodentia > Cricetidae > Peromyscus > Peromyscus eremicus. The sequence goes on from NW_026735134.1 coordinate 99,833, forward strand.
TTGTCAGTTTCCTAAGCAGAGTTGAACTAGATATGGCCCGTGTGTGTTAAGCACAGTTCTTTTGTTCTGAGCAAGCTCACTTTTCAGACCACATAGGAAACACAGTAGAGTAGAAAAGTGCTCTTTATTCAAAAGCAGAGTCTGTTTCTTGTAAGGTGAGCTAGCGTTTGTTTCCCAGTCCTAAATGGTGTTGAATCCCTTGCAGTTTCTGGTCCTACGAGAAAGAGTTGTTTTCTGGTAAGAAGAGTCACTATTGCGCTCCCATTGTCATACACAGGGCAAATAGCACATGCATCTGTTCCCAGCAAGTACAGTGTATCGGACTGAAGTGGAGCTACTGTTCTTGTCAGTTTCATAAGCAGAGTTGAACTAGATATGGCCCGTGTGTGTAGGAAGCACAGTTCTTTTGTTCTGAGCAAGCTCACTGTTCTGGCCCTATAGGAAACACAGTAGAGTAGAAGAGTGCTCTATTCTCAAAAGCAGAGTGTGTTTCTTGTAGGGCGAGCTAGCGTTTGTTTCCCAGTCCTAAGTGGAGTTGAATCCCATGCAGTTTCTAGTCCTATGAGTAAGAGTTGTTTTCTGGTAAGAAGAGTCACTATTGTGCTCACATTGCCATACACAGTGCAAATGGCACTGGCGTCTGCTCCCAGCAAGTACAGTGTATTGGACTGAAGAGGATGTACTGTTCTTGTCAGTTTCCTAAGCAGAGTTGAACTAGATATGGCCCGTGTGTGTAGGAAGCACAGTTCTTTTGTTCTGAGCAAGCACACTTTTCTGGCCCTATAGGAAACACAGTAGAGTAGAAGCGTGCTCTTTTCTCAAAAGCAGAGTGTGTTTCTTGTAAGGCGAGCTAGTGTTTGTTTCCCAGTCCCAAATGTTGTTGAATCACATGCAGTTTCTGGTCCTACGAGCAAGAGTTTTTTACTGGTAAGAAGAGTCACTATTGTGCTCCCATTGTCATACACAGCGCAAATAGCACGGGCGTCTGTTCCCAGCATGTACAGTGTATTGGACTGAAGAGGATCTACTCTTCTTGTCAGTTTCCTAAGCAGAGTTGAACTAGATATGGCCCGTGTGTGTAGGAAGACCAGGTCTTTTGTTCTGAGCAAGCTCACTGTTCTGGCCCTTTAAGAAACACAGTAGAGTAGAAGAGTGCTCTTTTCTCAAAAGCAGAATGTGTTTCTTCTAAGGCAAGCTAGCTTTTGTTTCACAGTCCTAAATGGAGTTGAATCACATGCAGTTTCTGGTCCTACAGGTAAGAGTTGTTTTCTGGTAAGAAGAGTCACTATTGAGCTTCTATTGTCATACACAGTGCAAATAGCTCTCGCGTCTGCTCCCAGCAAGAACATTGTATTGGACAGAAGAGGAGCTACTGTTCTTGTCAGTTTCCTAAGCAGAGTTGAACTACATATGGCCAGTATGTGTAGGAAGCACAGTTCTTTTGATCTGAGCAAGCTCACTGTTCTGGTCCTATAGGAAACACAGTAGAGAAGAAGAGTGCTCTTTTCTCAAAGTAGAGTGTGTTTCATGTAAGGCGAGCAAGCGTTTGTTTCCCAGTCCTAAGTGGAGTTGAATCACATGCAGTTTCTGGTCCTACGAGCAAGAGTTGTTTTCTGGTAAGAAGAGTCACTATTGTGCTCCCATTGCCTTACACAGTGCAAATAGCCCTCGCGTCTGCTCCCAGCAAGTACAGTGTATTGGACTGAAGAGGAGATACTCTTCTTGTCAGGTTCCTAAGCAGAGTTGAACTAGATATGGCCTGTGTGTGTAGGAAGAAAACTTCTTTTGTTCTGAGCAAGCTCACTGTTCGGGCCCTATAGGAAACACAGTAGAGTAGAAGAGTGCTCTTTTCAAAAAAGCGGAGTGTGTTTCTTCTAAGGAAGCTAGATTTTGTTTCCCAGTCCTAAATGGAGTTGAATCACATGCAGTTTCTAGTACTACAAGCAAGAGTTTTTTTCTGGTAAGAAGAGTCACTACTGAGCTCCCATTGTCATACACAGTGCAAATAGCACTCGCGTCTGTTCCCAGCATGTACAGCGTATTGGACTGAAGAGGAGCTACTGTTCTTGTCAGTTTCCTAAGCAGAGTTTTACTAGAAATGGCCCGTGTATGTAGGAAGCACAGTTCTTTTGTTCTGAGCAAGCTCACTGTTCTGGTCCTATAGGAAACACAGTAGAGTAGAAGAGTGCTCTCTTCAAAAAAGTAGATTGTGTTTCTTGTAAGGCGAGCGAGCCTTTGTTTCCCAGTCATAAGTGGAGTTGAATCACATGCAGTTTCTGGTCCTACGAGCAAGAGTTGTTTTCTGGTAAGAAGAGTCACTATTGTGCTCCCATTGCCTTACACAGTGCAAATAGCCCTCGCGTCTGCTCCCAGCAAGTACAGTGTATTGGACTAAAGAGGAGATACTGTTCTTGTCAGATTCCTAAGCAAAGTTAAACTAGATATGGCCGTGTGTGTAGGAAGGACATTTCTTTTGTTTTGAGCAAGCTCACTGTTCCGACTCCATAGGAAACACAGTAGAGTAGAAGAGTGATATTTTCTCAAAAGCAGAGTGTCTTTCTCGTAAGGCTAGCTAGTGTTTATTTCCCAGTCAGAAACGGAGTTGAATCCCATGCAGTTTCCGGTCCTACAAGCAAGAGTTGTTTTCTGGTAAGAAGAGTCACTATTGCGCTCCCATTGCCATACACAAGGCAAATAGCACTCGCGTCTGCTCCCAGCAAGTACAGTGTATTGGACTGAAGAGGATCTACTGTTCTTGTCAGTTTCCGAAGCAGAGTTGAACTAGATATGGCCCGTGTGTGTAGGAAGCACAGTTCTTTTCTTCTGAGAAAGCTCACTGTTCTGGCCCCATAGGAAACACAAAAGAGTAGAAGAGTGCTCTTTTCTCAAAAGCAGAGTGTGTTTCTTGTAAAGCGAGCTAGCGTTTGTTTCCCAGTCCTAAAAGGAGGTGAATCACATGCAGTTTCTGGTCCTATGAGCAAGAGTTGTTTTCTGGTAAGAAGAGTCACTATTGTGCTACCTTTGCCATACACAGTGCAAAGAGCACTCGCGTCTGTTCCCAGCAAGTACAGTGTATTGGACAGAAGAGGAGCTACTGTTCTTGTCAGTTTCCTAGGCAGAGTTGAACTAGATATGGCCCATGTGTGTGAAGCACAGTTCTTTTGTTCTGAGCAAGCTCACTTTTGAGACCACATAGGAAACACAGTAGAGTAGAAGAGTGCTCTTTTCTCAAAAGCAGAGTCTCTTTCTTGTAAGGTGAGCTAGCGTTTGTTTCCCAGTCCTAAATGGTGTTGAATCCCTTGCAGTTTCTGGTCCTACGAGCCAGAGTTGTTTTCTGGTAAGAAGAGTCACTATTGCGCTCCCATTGTCATACACAGGGCAAATAGCACATGCGTCTGTTCCCAGCAAGTACAGTGTATCAGACTGAAGTGGAGCTACTGTTCTTGTCAGTTTCATAAGCAGAGTTGAACTAGATATGGCCCGTGTGTGTAGGAAGCACAGTTCTTTGTTCTGAGCAAGCTCACTGTTCTGGCCCTATAGGAAACACAGTAGAGTAGAAGAGTGCTCTTTTCTCAAAAGCAGAGTGTGTTTCTTGTAAGGCGAGCTAGCGTTTGTTTCCCAGTCCTAAGTGGAGTTGAATCCCATGCGGTTTCTGGTCCTACGAGTAAGAGTTGTTTTCTGGTAAGAAGAGTCACTATTGTGCTCACATTGCCATACACAGTGCAAATAGCACTGGCGTCTGCTCCCAGCAAGTACAGTGTATTGGACTGAAGAGGATGTACTGTTCTTGTCAGTTTCCTAAGCAGAGTAGAACTAGATATGGCCCGTGTGTGTAGGAAGCACAGTTCTTTTATTCTGAGCAAGCTCACAGTTCTGGTCCTATAGGAAACACAGTAGAGTAGAAGAGTGCTCTTTTCTCAAAAGCAGAGTTTGTTTCTTGTAAGGCGAGCTAGCGTTTGTTTCCCAGTACTAAATGGAGTTGAGTCACATGCAGTTTTTTGTCCTACGAGCAAGAGTTGTTTTCTGGTAAGACGAGTCACTATTGTGCTCCCATTGACATACACAGTGCAAATAGCACTCGCGTCTGTTCACAGGAAGTACAGTGTATTGGACGGAAGAGGAGCTACTGTTATTGTCAGTTTCCTAAGCAGAGTTGAAATAGATATGGCCCGTGTGTGTAGGAAGCACAGTTCTTTTGTTCTGAGCAAGCTCACTGTTTGGACCCCATAGGAAACACAGTAGAGTAGAAGAGTGCTCTTTTCTCAAAAGCAGAGTGTGTTTCATGTAAGGCGACCTAGCATTTGTTTCCCACTCCTAAGTGGAGTTGAATCACATGCAGTTTCTGGTCCTACGATCAAGAGTTGTTTTCTGGTAAGGAAAGTCACTATTGTGCTCCCATTACTGTACACAGTAAAAATAGCACTCGCGTCTGTTCCCAGCAAGTACAGTGTATTGGACTGAAGAGGAGCCACTGTTCTTGTTGGTTTCCTAAGCAGAGTTGAACTAGATATGGCCCGTGTGTGTAGGAAGCACAGTTATTTTGTTCTGTGCAACCTCACTGTTCGGACCCCGTAGGAAACATAGTAGAGTAGAAGAGTACTCTTTTCTCAAAAGCAGAGTGTGTTTCATGTATGCGAGCTAGCATTTGTTTCCCAGTCTTAAATGGAGTTGAATCACATGCAGTTTCTGGTCCTACGAGCAAGAGTTGTTTTCTGGTAAGGAAAGTAACTATTGCGCTCCCATTGCCATACACAGGGCAAATAGCCCTGTCGTCTGTTCCCAGCATGTACAGTGTATTGGACTGAAGAGGATCTACTGTTCTTGTCAGTTTCCTAAGCAGAGTTGAACTAGATATAGCCCGTGTGTGTAGGAAGCACAGTTCTTTTATTCTGAGCAAGCTCACTGTTAGGACCCCATAGGAAACACAGTAGAGTAGAAGAGTGCTCTTTTCTCAAAAGCAGAGTATGTTTCTTGTAAGGCTAGCTAGTTTTTGTTTTCTAGTCAGAAAGGGAGTTGAATCCCATGCAGTTTCTGGTCCTATGAGCAAGAGTTGTTTTCTGGTAAGAAGAGTCACTATTGTGCTCCCATTGTCATTCACAGGGCAAATAGCACTGGCGTCTGTTCTCAGCAATTACAGCATATTAAACTGAAGAGGAGCTACTGTTCTTGTCATTTTCCTATGCAGAGTTGAACTAGATATGGCCCGTGTGTGTAGGAAGCACAGTTCTTTTGTTCTGAGCAAACTCACTGTTCTGGCCCTGTAGGAAACACAGTATAGTAGAAGAGTGCTCTTTTCTCAAAAGCAGAGTGTGTTTTTTGTAAGGCGAGCTAGCGTTTGTTTGCCAGTCCTAAGTGGAGTTGAATCACATGCAGTTTCTGGTCCTACAAGCAAGAGTTGTTTTCTGGTAAGAAGAGTCACTATTGTGCTCACATTGCCATACACAGTGCAAATAGCACTCGCGTCTGCTCCCAGCAAGTACAGTGTATTGGACTGAAGAGGATCTACTGTTCTTGTCAGTTTCCTAAGCAGAGTTGAACTAGATATGGCCCGTGTGTAATAAGCACAGTTCTTTTGTTCTGAGCAAGCTCACTGTTCTGGCCCTATAGGAATCACAGCAGAGTAGAAGCATGTTCTTTTCTCAAAAGCAGAGTGTTTTTCTTGTAAGGCGAGCTAACGTTTGTTTCCCAGTCCTAAATGGAGTTGAATCACATGCACTTTCTGGTCCTACAAGCAAGAGTTGTTTTCTGGTAAGAAGAGTCACTATTATGCTCCCATTGCCATACACAGTGCAAATAGCACTCGAGTCTGTTCCCAGAAAGTACAGTGTATTGGACTGAAGAGGAGCTACTGTTCTTGTTAGTTTCCTAAGCAGAGTTGAACTAGATATGGCCCGTGTGCAGGAAGCACAGTTCTTTTGATCTCAGCAAGCTCACTGTTTGGACCCCATAGGAAAAACAGTAGAGTAGAAGAGTGCTCTTTTCTCAAAAGCAGAGTGTGTTTCTTGTAAGGCGAGCTAGTGTTTGTTTCCCAGTCCTAAATGGAGTTGAATCCCATGCAGATTCTGGTCCTACAAGCAAGAGTTGTTTTCTGGTAAGAAGAGTAACTATTGCATTTCCATTGCCATACACAGTGCAAATAGCACACGCGTCTGATCCCAGCAATTACAGTTTATTAGAATGAAGAGGACCTATTTTTCTTGTCAGTTTCCTAAGTAGAGTTAAACTAGATGTGGCCCGTGTGTGTAGGAAGCACAGTTTTTTTGTTCTGAGCAAGCTCACTGTTCGGTCCCAATAGGAAACACAGTAGAGTAGAAGAGTGCTCTTTTCTCAAAAGCAGAGTATGTTTCTTGTAAGGCGAGCTAGTGTTTGTTTCCCAATCCTAAATGGAGTTGAATCGCATGCAGATTCTGGTCCTATGAGCAAGAGTTGTTTTCTAGTAAGAAGATTCACTATTGTACTCCCATTGTCATACACAGGGCAAATAGCACTGGCGTCTGTTCCCAGCATGTACAGTGTATTGGACTGAAGAGGATCTACTGTTCTTGTCAGTTTCCTAAGCAGAGTTGAACTAGATATGGCCGGTGTGTGTAGGAAGCACAGTTCTTTTGTTCTGAGCAAGCGCACTGTTCTGGACCTATAGGAAACACAGTAGAGTAGAAGAGTGCTCTTTTCTCAAAAGCAGAGTGTGTTTCTTGTAAGGCGAGCTAGCGTTTGTTTCCCAGTCCTAAATGGAGTTGAATCACATGCAGTTTCTGGTCCTACGAGCAAGAGTTATGTTCTGGTAAAAAGAGACACTATTGTGATTTCATTGCCATACACAGTGCAAATAGCACTCGCGTCTGTTCCCAGCCAAGTACAGTGTATTGTACAGTAGAGGAGCTACTGTTCTTGTCAGTTTCCTAAGCAAAGTTTAACTAGAAATGGCCCGTGTGTGTAGGAAGCACAGTTCTTTTGTTCTGAGCAAGCTCACTGTTCGGACTCCATAGGAAACACAGTAGAGTAGAAGAGTGATATTTTCTCAAAAGCAGAGTGTCTTTCTTGTAAGGCTAGCTAGTGTTTGTTTCCCAGTCAGAAACGGAGTTGAATCCCATGCAGTTTCTGGTCCTACAGGGAAGAGTTGTTTTCTGGTAAGAAGAGTCACTATTGAGCTCCCATTGTCACACAGTGCAAATAGCTCTGGCCTCTGCTCCCAGCAAGAACATTGTATTGGACAGAAGAGGAGCTATTGTTCTTGTCAGTTTCCTAAGTAGAGTTGAACTAGATATGGCCCGTGTGTGTAGGAAGGACATTTCTTTTGTTTTGAGCAAGCTCACTGTTCGGACTCCATAGGAAACACAGTAGAGTAGAAGAGTGATATTTTCTCAAAAGCAGAGTGTCTTTCTTGTAAGGCTAGCTAGTGTTTGTTTTCCAGTCAGAAACGGAGTTGAATCCCATGCAGTTTCTGGTCCTACAAGCAAGAGTTGTTTTCTGGTAAGAAGAGTCACTATTGCGCTCCCATTGCCATACACAAGGCAAATAGCACTCGCGTCTGCTCCCAGCAAGTACAGTGTATTGGACTGAAGAGGATCTACTGTTCTTGTCAGTTTCCGAAGCAGAGTTGAACTAGATATGGCCCGTGTGTGTAGGAAGCACAGTTCTTTTCTTCTGAGAAAGCTCACTGTTCTGGCCCCAAAGGAAACACAAAAGAGTAGAAGAGTGCTCTTTTGTCAAAAGCAGAGTGTGTTTCTTGTAAAGCGAGCTAGCGTTTGTTTCCCAGTCCTAAATGGAGGTGAATCACATGCAGTTTCTGGTCCTATGAGCAAGAGTTGTTTTCTGGTAAGAAGAGTCACTATTGTGCTACCTTTGCCATACACAGTGCAAAGAGCACTCGCGTCTGTTCCCAGCAAGTACAGTGTATTGGACAGAAGAGGAGCTACTGTTCTTGTCAGTTTCCTAGGCAGAGTTGAACTAGATATGGCCCATGTGTGTGAAGCACAGTTCTTTTGTTCTGAGCAAGCTCACTTTTGAGACCACATAGGAAACACAGTAGAGTAGAAGAGTGCTCTTTTCTCAAAAGCAGAGTCTCTTTCTTGTAAGGTGAGCTAGCGTTTGTTTCCCACTCCTAAATGGTGTTGAATCCCTTGCAGTTTCTGGTCCTACGAGCCAGAGTTGTTTTCTGGTAAGAAGAGTCACTATTGCGCTCCCATTGTCATACACAGGGCAAATAGCACATGCGTCTGTTCCCAGCAAGTACAGTGTATCAGACTGAAGTGGAGCTACTGTTCTTGTCAGTTTCCTAAGCAGAGTTGAACTAGATATGGCCCGTGTGTGTAGGAAGCACAGTTCTTTGTTCTGAGCAAGCTCACTGTTCTGGCCCTATAGGAAACACAGTAGAGTAGAAGAGTGCTCTTTTCTCAAAAGCAGAGTGTGTTTCTTGTAAGGCGAGCTAGCGTTTGTTTCCCAGTCCTAAGTGGAGTTGAATCCCATGCAGTTTCTGGTCCTACAAGTAAGAGTTGTTTTCTGGTAAGAAGAGTCACTATTGTGCTCACATTGCCATACACAGTGCAAATAGCACTGGCGTCTGCTCCCAGCAAGTACAGTGTATTGGACTGAAGAGGATGTACTGTTCTTGTCAGTTTCCTAAGCAGAGTTGAACTAGATATGGCCCGTGTGTGTAGGAAGCACAGTTCTTTTATTCTGAGCAAGCTCACAGTTCTGGTCTTATAGGAAACACAGTAGAGTAGAAGAGTGCTCTTTTCTCAGAAGCAGAGTGTGTTTCTTGTAAGGCTAGCTAGTGTTTGTTTCCCAGTCCTAAATGGAGTTGAATCCCAATGCTGTTTCTGGTCCTACGAGCAAGAGTTTTTTTCTGGTAAGAAGAGTCACTATTGTGCTCCCATTGTCATACACAGGGCAAATAGCTCTGGCGTCTTTTCCCAGCGTGTACAGTGTATAGGACAGAAGAGGAGCTACTGTTCTTGTCAGTTTCCTAAGCAGAGTTGAACTAGATATGGCCGGTGTGTGTAGGAAGCACAGTTCTTTTGTTCTGAGCAAGTGCACTGTTCTGGCCCTATAGGAAACACAGTAGAGTAGAAGAGTGCTCTTTTCTCAAAAGCAGAGTTTGTTTCTTGTAAGGCAAGCTAGCGTTTGTTTCCCAGTCCTAAATGGAGTTGAATCCCATGCAGTTTCTGGTCCTACGAGCAAGAGTTGTGTTCTGGTAAAAAGAGACACTATTGTGCTTTCATTGCCATACACAGTGCAAATAGCACTCGCTTCTGTTCCCAGCCAAGTACAGTGTATTGTACAGTAGAGGAGCTACTGTTCTTGTCAGTTTCCTAAGCAGAGTTTAACTAGAAATGGCCCGTGTTTGTAGGAAGCACAGTTCTTTTGTTCTGAGCAAGCTCACTGTTCGGACCCCATAGGAAACACAGTAGAGTAGAAGAGTGCTCTTTTCTCAAAAGCAGAGTGTGTTTCTTGTAAGGCGAGCTAGTGTTTGTTTCCCAATCCTAAATGGAGTTGAATCGCATGCAGATTCTGGTCCTATGAGCAAGAGTTGTTTTCTAGTAAGAAGATTCACTATTGTACTCCCATTGTCATACACAGGCAAATAGCACTGGCGTCTGTTCCCAGCATGTACAGTGTATTGGACTGAAGAGGATCTACTGTTCTTGTCAGTTTCCTAAGCAGAGTTGAACTAGATATGGCCCGTGTGTGTAGGAAGCACAGTTCTTTTCTTCTGAGAAAGCTCACTGTTCTGGCCCCAAAGGAAACACAAAAGAGTAGAAGAGTGCTCTTTTGTCAAAAGCAGAGTGTGTTTCTTGTAAAGCGAGCTAGCGTTTGTTTCCCAGTCCTAAATGGAGGTGAATCACATGCAGTTTCTGGTCCTATGAGCAAGAGTTGTTTTCTGGTAAGAAGAGTCACTATTGTGCTACCTTTGCCATACACAGTGCAAAGAGCACTCGCGTCTGTTCCCAGCAAGTACAGTGTATTGGACAGAAGAGGAGCTACTGTTCTTGTCAGTTTCCTAGGCAGAGTTGAACTAGATATGGCCCATGTGTGTGAAGCACAGTTCTTTTGTTCTGAGCAAGCTCACTTTTGAGACCACATAGGAAACACAGTAGAGTAGAAGAGTGCTCTTTTCTCAAAAGCAGAGTCTCTTTCTTGTAAGGTGAGCTAGCGTTTGTTTCCCACTCCTAAATGGTGTTGAATCCCTTGCAGTTTCTGGTCCTACGAGCCAGAGTTGTTTTCTGGTAAGAAGAGTCACTATTGCGCTCCCATTGTCATACACAGGGCAAATAGCACATGCGTCTGTTCCCAGCAAGTACAGTGTATCAGACTGAAGTGGAGCTACTGTTCTTGTCAGTTTCCTAAGCAGAGTTGAACTAGATATGGCCCGTGTGTGTAGGAAGCACAGTTCTTTGTTCTGAGCAAGCTCACTGTTCTGGCCCTATAGGAAACACAGTAGAGTAGAAGAGTGCTCTTTTCTCAAAAGCAGAGTGTGTTTCTTGTAAGGCGAGCTAGCGTTTGTTTCCCAGTCCTAAGTGGAGTTGAATCCCATGCAGTTTCTGGTCCTACAAGTAAGAGTTGTTTTCTGGTAAGAAGAGTCACTATTGTGCTCACATTGCCATACACAGTGCAAATAGCACTGGCGTCTGCTCCCAGCAAGTACAGTGTATTGGACTGAAGAGGATGTACTGTTCTTGTCAGTTTCCTAAGCAGAGTTGAACTAGATATGGCCCGTGTGTGTAGGAAGCACTGTTCTTTTATTCTGAGCAAGCTCACAGTTCTGGTCCTATAGGAAACACAGTAGAGTAGAAGAGTGCTCTTTTCTCAGAAGCAGAGTGTGTTTCTTGTAAGGCTAGCTAGTGTTTGTTTCCCAGTCCTAAATGGAGTTGAATCCCAATGCTGTTTCTGGTCCTATGAGCAAGAGTTTTTTTCTGGTAAGAAGAGTCACTATTGTGCTCCCATTGTCATACACAGGGCAAATAGCTCTGGCGTCTTTTCCCAGCGTGTACAGTGTATAGGACAGAAGAGGAGCTACTGTTCTTGTCAGTTTCCTAAGCAGAGTTGAACTAGATATGGCCGGTGTGTGTAGGAAGCACAGTTCTTTTGTTCTGAGCAAGTGCACTGTTCTGGCCCTATAGGAAACACAGTAGAGTAGAAGAGTGCTCTTTTCTCAAAAGCAGAGTTTGTTTCTTGTAAGGCAAGCTAGCGTTTGTTTCCCAGTCCTAAATGGAGTTGAATCCCATGCAGTTTCTGGTCCTACGAGCAAGAGTTGTGTTCTGGTAAAAAGAGACACTATTGTGCTTTCATTGCCATACACAGTGCAAATAGCACTCGCGTCTGTTCCCAGCCAAGTACAGTGTATTGTACAGTAGAGGAGCTACTGTTCTTGTCAGTTTCCTAAGCAGAGTTTAACTAGAAATGGCCCGTGTTTGTAGGAAGCACAGTTCTTTTGTTCTGAGCAAGCTCACTGTTCGGACCCCATAGGAAACACAGTAGAGTAGAAGAGTGCTCTTTTCTCAAAAGCAGAGTGTGTTTCTTGTAAGGCGAGCTAGTGTTTGTTTCCCAATCCTAAATGGAGTTGAATCGCATGCAGATTCTGGTCCTATGAGCAAGAGTTGTTTTCTAGTAAGAAGATTCACTATTGTACTCCCATTGTCATACACAGGCAAATAGCACTGGCGTCTGTTCCCAGCATGTACAGTGTATTGGACTGAAGAGGATCTACTGTTCTTGTCAGTTTCCTAAGCAGAGTTGAACTAGATATGGCCCGTGTGTGTAGGAACCACAGTTCTTATGTTCTGAGCAAGCTCACTGTTCTGGCCATTTAGGAAACACAGTAGAGTAGAAGAGTGCTCTTTTCTCAAATGCAGAGTGTGTTTCTTTTAAGGCTAGCTAGTGTTTGTTTCCCAGTCTGAAACGGAGTTGAATCCCATGCAGTTTCTGGTCCTACGAGCAAGAGTTGTTTTCTGGTAAGAAGAGTCACTATTGCGCTCCCATTGCCATATACAGTGCAAATAGCACTTGCATCTGCTCCCAGCAAGTACAGTGTATTGGACTGAAGAGGAGCTACTGTTCTTGTCAGTTTCCTAAGCAGAGTTGAATTAGATATGGACGGTGTGTGTAGGAAGCACAGTTCTTTTGTTCTGAGCAAGCTCACTGTTATGGCCCTTTAGGAAACACAGTAGAGTAGAAGAGTGCTCTTTTCTCAAAAGCAGAGTTTGTTTCTTGTAAGGCGAGCTAGCGTTTGTTTCCCAGTCCTAAATGAAGTTGAATCACATGCAGTTTCTGGTCCTATGAGCAAGAGTTTTTTTCTGGTAAGATAAGTCAATATTGTGCTACCATTGCAATACACAGTGCAAATAGCACTCGCGTCTGTTCCCAGGAAGTACAGTGTATTGGACTGAAGAGGACCTACTGTTCATGTCAGTTTCCTAAGCAGAGTTTAACTACATATGACCTGTGAGTGTAGGAAGGACATTTCTTTTGTTCTGATCAAGCTCACTGTTCAGACTCCATAGGAAACACAGTAGAGTAGATGAGTGCTCTTTTCTCAAAAGCTGAGTGTGTTTCTTGTAAGGCTAGCTAGTGTTTGTTTTCCAGTCAGAAACAGAGTTGAATACCATGTGTTTTCTGGTCGTACAAGAAAGAGTTGTTTTCTGGTAAGAAGAGTCACTATTGCACTCCCATTGCCATACACAGTGCAAATAGCACTCTCGTATATTCCCAGCATGTACAGTGTACTGGACTGAAGAGGAGCTACTGTTCTTGTCAGTTTCCTAAGCAGAGTTGAACTAGATATGGCCCGTGTGTGTAGGAAGCACAGTTCTTTTGTTCTTTGGAAGCTCACTGTTCTGGCCCTATAGGATACACAGTAGAGTAGAAGAGTGCTCTTTTCTCAAAAGCAGAGTGTGTTTCTTGTAAGGTGAGCTAGCGTTTGTTTCCCAATCCTAAATGAAATTGAATCACATGCAGTTTTTGGTACTACGATCAAGAGTTGTTTTCTGGTAAGGAAAGTCACTATTGCGCTCCCTTTGCCATACACAGTGCAAATAGCACTCGCATCTGTTCCCAGCAAGTACAGTGTATTGGACTGAAGAGGAGCTACTGTTCTTGTCAGTTTCCTAAGCAGAGTTGAACTAGATATGTCCCGTGTGTGTAGGAAGCACAGTTCTTTTGTTCTGAGAAAGCTCACTGTTCTGGCCTTATAGGAAACACAGTAGAGTAGAAGAGTGCTCTTTTCTCAAAAGCAGAGTGTGTTTCTTGTAAGGAAAGCTAGTGTTTGTTTCCCAGTCCTAAATGGTGTTGAATCCCATGCAGTTTCTGGTCCTACGAACAATAGTTGTTTTCTGGTATGAAGAGTCACTATTGTGCTCTTATTGTCATACACAGGGCAAATAGCACTGGCGTCTGTTCCCAGCATGTACAGTGTATTAGACTGAAGAGAATCTACTGTTCTTGTCAGTTTCCTAAGCAGAGTTGAACGAGATATGACCCGTGTGTGTAGGTAGCACAGTTCTTTTGTTCTGAGCAAGCTCACTGTTCTGGCCCTATAGGAAACACAGTAGAGTAGAAGAGTGCTCTTTTCTCAAAAGCAGAGTGTGTTTCTTCTAAGGCAAGCTAGCGTTTCTTTCCCAGTTAAATGGAGTTGAATCACATGCAGTTTCTGGTCCTACAATCAACAGTTGTTTTCTGGTAAAAAGAGTCACAATGGACCTCCCATTGCCATACACAGTGCAAATAGCACTCCCGTCTGCTCCCAGCAAGTACAGTGTATTGAACTGAAGAGGAGCTACTGTTCTTGTCAGTTTCCTAAGCAGAGTTGAACTAGATATGGCCCGTGTGTGTAGGAAGCACAGTTCTTTTGTTCTGAGCAAGCTCACTGTTCAGACCCCTTAGGAAAAATAGTAGAGTAGAAGAGTGCTCTTTTCTCAAAAGCAGAGTGTGTTTCTTGTAAGGCCAGCTAGCATTTGTTTCCCAGTCCTAAATGGAGTTCAATCACATGCAGTTTCTGGTCCTACGAGCAAGAGTTGTTTTAGGGTAAGAACAGTCACTATTGCGCTCCCATTGCCATAGACAGTGCAAATAGCAATCGCCTCTGTTCCCAGCAAGTACAGTGTATTGGACAGAAGAGGAGCTACTGTTCTTGTCAGTTTCCTAAGGAGAGTTGAACTAGATATAGCCCGTGTTTGTATGAAGCACAGTTCTTTTGTTCTGAGCAAGCTCACTGTTCGGACCCCATAGGAAACACAGTAGAGTAGAAGAGTGCTCTTTTCTCAAAAGCAGAGTGTGTTTCTTGTAAGGCAAGCTAGTGTTTATTTCCCAATCCTAAATGGAGTTGAATCCCATGCAGTTTCTGGTCCTACGAGCAAGAGTTGTTTTCTGGTAAGAAGAGTCACTATTGTACTCCCATTGTCATACACATGGCAAATAGCACTAGCGTCTGTTCCCAGCATGTACAGTGTATTGGACTGAAGAGAATCTACTCTTCTTGTCAGTTTCCTAAGCAGAGTTGAACTAGATATGGCCCGTGTGTGTAGGAAGCACAGTTCTTTTGTTCTGAGCAAGCTCACTGTTCTGGCCCTTTAGGAAACACAGTAGAATAGAAGAGTGCTCTTTTCTCAAAAGCAGAGTGTGTTTCTTGTAAGGCGAGCTAGCGTTTGTTTCCCAGTCCTAAATGGTGTTGAATCTCAGGCAGTTTCTGGTCCTACGAGCAAGAGTTGTTTTCTGGAAGAAGAGTCACCATTGCGCTCCCATTGCCATACACAGTGCAAATAGCACTCGCGTCTGTTCCCAGCAAGTACTGTGTATTAGACAGAGGAGGAGCTACTCTTCTTGTCAGTTTCCTAAGCAGAGTTGAACTACATATGGCCCGCATGTGTAGGAAGCACAGTTCTTTTGTTCTGAGCAAGCTCACTGTTCTGGTCCTATAGGAAACACAGTAGAGTAGAAGAGTGCTCTCTTCAAAAAAGTAGATTGTGTTTCTTGTAAGGCGAGCGAGCCTTTGTTTCCCAGTCATAAGTGGAGTTGAATCACATGCAGTTTCTGGTCCTACGAGCAAGAGTTGTTTTCTGGTAAGAAGAGTCACTATTGTGCTCCCATTGCCTTACACAGTGCAAATAGCCCTCGCGTCTGCTCCCAGCAAGTACAGTGTATTGGACTAAAGAGGAGATACTGTTCTTGTCAGGTTCCTAAGCAGAGTTAAACTAGAAATGGCCCGTGTGTGTAGCAAGCACAGTTTTTTTGTTCTGAGCAAGCTCACTGTTCGGACCCCATAGGAAACACAGTAGAGTAGAAGAGTGCTCTTTTCTCAAAAGCAGAGTGGGTTTCTTCTAAGGCAAGCTAGCTTTTGTTTCACAGTCCTAAAAGGAGTTGAATCACATGCAGTTTCTATCCTACAGGCAAGAGTTGTTTTCTGGTAAGAAGAGTCACTATTGTGCTCCCATTGCCTTACACAGTGCAAATAGCCCTCCCGTCTGCTCCCAGCAAGTACAGTGTATTGGACTGAAGAGGAGATACTGTTCTTGTCAGTTTCCGAAGAAGAGTTGAACTAGATATGGCCCGTGTGTGTAGGAAGCACAGTTCTTTTCTTCTGAGAAAGCTCACTGTTCTGGCCCCATAGGAAACACAAAAGAGTAGAAGAGTGCTCTTTTCTCAAAAGCAGAGTGTGTTTCTTGTAAAGCGAGCTAGCGTTTTTTTCCCAGTCCTAAATGGAGGTGAATCACATGCAGTTTCTGGTCCTATGAGCAAGAGTTGTTTTCTGGTAAGAAGAGTCACTATTGTGCTACCTTTGCCATACACAGTGCAAAGAGCACTCGCGTCTGTTCCCAGCAAGTACAGTGTATTGGACAGAAGAGGAGCTACTGTTCTTGTCAGTTTCCTAGGCAGAGTTGAACTAGATATGGCCCATGTGTGTGAAGCACAGTTCTTTTGTTCTGAGCAAGCTCACTTTTGAGACCACATAGGAAACACAGTAGAGTAGAAGAGTGCTCTTTTCTCAAAAGCAGAGTCTCTTTCTTGTAAGGTGAGCTAGCGTTTGTTTCCCACTCCTAAATGGTGTTGAATCCCTTGCAGTTTCTGGTCCTACGAGCAAGAGTTGTTTTCTGGTAAGAAGAGTCACTATTGCGCTCCCATTGTCATACACAGGGCAAATAGCACATGCGTCTGTTCCCAGCAAGCACAGTGTATCAGACTGAAGTGGAGCTACTGTTCTTGTCAGTTTCCTAAGCAGAGTTGAACTAGATATGGCCCGTGTGTGTAGGAAGCACAGTTCTTTGTTCTGAGCAAGCTCACTGTTCTGGCCCTATAGGAAACACAGTAGAGTAGAAGAGTGCTCTTTTCTCAAAAGCAGAGTGTGTTTCTTGTAAGGCGAGCTAGCGTTTGTTTCCCAGTCCTAAGTGGAGTTGAATCCCATGCGGTTTCTGGTCCTACGAGTAAGAGTTGTTTTCTGGTAAGAAGAGTCACTATTGTGCTCACATTGCCATACACAGTGCAAATAGCACTGGCGTCTGCTCCCAGCAAGTACAGTGTATTGGACTGAAGAGGATGTACTGTTCTTGTCAGTTTCCTAAGCAGAGTTGAACTAGATATGGCCCGTGTGTGTAGGAAGCACAGTTCTTTTATTCTGAGCAAGCTCACAGTTCTGGTCCTATAGGAAACACAGTAGAGTAGAAGAGTGCTCTTTTCTCAGAAGCAGAGTGTGTTTCTTGTAAGGCTAGCTAGTGTTTGTTTCCCAGTCCTAAATGGAGTTGAATCCCAATGCTGTTTCTGGTCCTACGAGCAAGAGTTTTTTTCTGGTAAGAAGAGTCACTATTGTGCTCCCATTGTCATACACAGGGCAAATAGCTCTGGCGTCTTTTCCCAGCGTGTAGAGTGTATAGGACAGAAGAGGAGCTACTGTTCTTGTCAGTTTCCTAAGCAGAGTTGAACTAGATATGGCCGGTGTGTGTAGGAAGCACAGTTCTTTTGTTCTGAGCAAGCGCACTGTTCTGGCCCTATAGGAAACACAGTAGAGTAGAAGAGTGCTCTTTTCTCAAAAGCAGAGTGTGTTTCTTGTAAGGCGAGCTAGCGTTTGTTTCCCAGTCCTAAATGGAGTTGAATCCCATGCAGTTTCTGGTCCTACGAGCAAGAGTTGTGTTCTGGTAAAAAGAGACACTATTGTGCTTTCATTGCCATACACAGTGCAAATAGCACTGGCGTCTGTTCCCAGCCAAGTACAGTGTATTGTACAGTAGAGGAGCTACTGTTCTTGTCAGTTTCCTAAGCAAAGTTTAACTAGAAATGGCCCGTGTGTGTAGGAAGCACAGTTCTTTTGTTCTGAGCAAGCTCACTGTTCGGTCCCCATAGGAAACACAGTAGAGAAGAAGAGTGTTCTTTTCTCAAAAGCAGAGTGGGTTTCTTCTAAGGCAAGCTAGCTTTTCTTTCACAGACCTAAAAGGAGTTGAATCACATGCAGTTTCTGGTCCTACAGGCAAGAGTTGTTTTCTGGTAAGAAGAGTCACTATTGAGCTCCCATTGTCATACACAGTGCAAATAGCTCTGGCCTCTGCTCCCAGCAAGAACATTGTATTGGACAGAAGAGGAGCTATTGTTCTTGTCAGTTTCCTAAGTAGAGTTGAACTAGATATGGCCCGTGTGTGTAGGAAGGACATTTCTTTTGTTTTGAGTAAGCTCACTGTTCGGACTCCATAGGAAACACAGTAGAGTAGAAGAGTGATATTTTCTCAAAAGCAGAGTGTCTTTCTTGTAAGGCTAGCTAGTGTTTGTTTTCCAGTCAGAAACAGAGTTGAATCCCATGCAGTTTCTGGTCCTACAAGCAAGAGTTGTTTTCTGGTAAGAAGAGTCACTATTGCGCTCCCATTGCCATACACAAGGCAAATAGCACTCGCGTCTGCTCCCAGCAAGTACAGTGTATTGGACTGAAGAGGATCTACTGTTCTTGTCAGTTTCCGAAGCAGAGTTGAACTAGATATGGCCCGTGTGTGTAGGAAGCACAGTTCTTTTCTTCTGAGAAAGCTCACTGTTCTGGCCCCAAAGGAAACACAAAAGAGTAGAAGAGTGCTCTTTTCTCAAAAGCAGAGTGTGTTTCTTGTAAAGCGAGCTAGCGTTTGTTTCCCAGTCCTAAATGGAGGTGAATCACATGCAGTTTCTGGTCCTATGAGCAAGAGTTGTTTTCTGGTAAGAAGAGTCACTATTGTGCTACCTTTGCCATACACAGTGCAATGAGCACTCGCGTCTGTTCCCAGCAAGTACAGTGTATTGGACAGAAGAGGAGCTACTGTTCTTGTCAGTTTCCTAGGCAGAGTTGAACTAGATATGGCCCATGTGTGTGAAGTACAGTTCTTTTGTTCTGAGCAAGCTCACTTTTGAGACCACATAGGAAACACAGTAGAGTAGAAGAGTGCTCTTTTCTCAAAAGCAGAGTCTCTTTCTTGTAAGGTGAGCTAGCGTTTGTTTCCCAGTCCTAAATGGTGTTGAATCCCTTGCAGTTTCTGGTCCTACGAGCCAGAGTTGTTTTCTGGTAAGAAGAGTCACTATTGCGCTCCCATTGTCATACACAGGGCAAATAGCACAGGCGTCTGTTCCCAGCAAGTACAGTGTATCAGACTGAAGTGGAGCTACTGTTCTTGTCAGTTTCATAAGCAGAGTTGAAATAGATATGGCCCGTGTGTGTAGGAAGCACAGTTCTTTGTTCTGAGCAAGCTCACTGTTCTGGCCCTATAGGAAACACAGTAGAGTAGAAGAGTGCTCTTTTCTCAAAAGCAGAGTGTGTTTCTTGTAGGCGAGCTAGCGTTTGTTTCCCAGTCCTAAGTGGAGTTGAATCCCATGCAGTTTCTGGTCCTACGAGTAAGAGTTGTTTTCTGGTAAGAAGAGTCACTATTGTGCTCACATTGCCATACACAGTGCAAATAGCACTGGCGTCTGCTCCCAGCAAGTACAGTGTATTGGACTGAAGAGGATGTACTGTTCTTGTCAGTTTCCTAAGCAGAGTTGAACTAGATATGGCCCGTGTGTGTAGGAAGCACAGTTCTTTTATTCTGAGCAAGCTCACAGTTCTGGTCCTATAGGAAACACAGTAGAGTAGAAGAGTGCTCTTTTCTCAGAAGCAGAGTGTGTTTCTTGTAAGGCTAGCTAGTGTTTGTTTCCCAGTCCTAAATGGAGTTGAATCCCAATGCTGTTCATGGTCCTACGAGCAAGAGTTTTTTTCTGGTAAGAAGAGTCACTATTGTGCTCCCATTGTCATACACAGGGCAAATAGCTCTGGCGTCTTCTCCCAGCGTGTAGAGTGTATAGGACAGAAGAGGAGCTACTGTTCTTGTCAGTTTCCTAAGCAGAGTTGAACTAGATATGGCCGGTGTGTGTAGGAAGCACAGTTCTTTAGTTCTGAGCAAGCGCACTGTTCTGGCCCTATAGGAAACACAGTAGAGTAGAAGAGTGCTCTTTTCTCAAAAGCAGAGTTTGTTTCTTGTAAGGCGAGCTAGCGTTTGTTTCCCAGTCCTAAATGGAGTTGAATCCCATGCAGTTTCTGGTCCTACGAGCAAGAGTTGTGTTCTGGTAAAAAGAGACACTATTGTGCTTTCATTGCCATACACAGTGCAAATAGCACTCGCGTCTGTTCACAGCCAAGTACAGTGTATTGTACAGTAGAGGAGCTACTGTTCTTGTCAGTTTCCTAAGCAGAGTTTAACTAGAAATGGCCCGTGTGTGTAGGAAGCACAGTTCTTTTGTTCTGAGCAAGCTCACTGTTCGGACCCCATAGGAAACACAGTAGAGTAGAAGAGTGCTCTTTTCTCAAAAGCAGAGTGTGTTTCTTGTAAGGCGAGCTAGTGTTTGTTTCCCAATCCTAAATGGAGTTGAATCGCATGCAGATTCTGGTCCTATGAGCAAGAGTTGTTTTCTAGTAAGAAGATTCACTATTGTACTCCCATTGTCATACACAGGGCAAATAGCACTGGCGTCTGTTCCCAGCATGTACAGTGTATTGGACTGAAGAGGATCTACTGTTCTTGTCAGTTTCCTAAGCAGAGTTGAACTAGATATGGCCCGTGTGTGTAGGAACCACAGTTCTTATGTTCTGAGCAAGCTCACTGTTCTGGCCATTTAGGAAACACAGTAGAGTAGAAGAGTGCTCTTTTCTCAAATGCAGAGTGTGTTTCTTTTAAGGCTAGCTAGTGTTTGTTTCGCAGTCTGAAACGGAGTTGAATCCCATGCAATTTCTGGTCCTACGAGCAAGAGTTGTTTTCTGGTAAGAAGAGTCACTATTGCGCTCCCATTGCCATATGCAGTGCAAATAGCACTTGCATCTGCTCCCAGCAAGTACAGTGTATTGGACTGAAGAGGACCTACTGTTCTTGTCAGTTTCCTAAGCAGAGTTGAACTAGATATGGACGGTGTGTGTAGGAAGCACAGTTCTTTTGTTCTGAGCAAGCTCACTGTTATGGCCCTTTAGGAAACACAGTAGAGTAGAAGAGTGCTCTTTTCTCAAAAGCAGAGTGTGTTTCTTGTAAGGCGAGCTAGCGTTTGTTTCCCAGTCCTAAATGAAGTTGAATCACATGCAGTTTCTGGTCCTATGAGCAAGAGTTTTTTTCTGGTAAGATAAGTCAATATTGTGCTACCATTGCAATACACAGTGCAAATAGCACTCGCGTCTGTTCCCAGGAAGTACAGTGTATTGGACTGAAGAGGACCTACTGTTCTTGTCAGTTTCCTAAGCAGAGTTTAACTACATATGACCCGTGAGTGTAGGAAGGACATTTCTTTTGTTCTGATCAAGCTCACTGTTCAGACTCCATAGGAAACACAGTAGAGTAGAAGAGTGCTCTTTTCTCAAAAGCTGAGTGTGTTTCTTGTAAGGCTAGCTAGTGTTTGTTTTCCAGTCAGAAACAGAGTTGAATACCATGTGTTTTCTGGTCGTACAAGAAAGAGTTGTTTTCTGGTAAGAAGAGTCACTATTGCACTCCCATTGCCATACACAGTGCAAATAGCACTCTCGTATGTTCCCAGCATGTACAGTGTACTGGACTGAAGAGGAGCTACTGTTCTTGTCAGTTTCCTAAGCAGAGTTGAACTAGATATGGCCCGTGTGTGTAGGAAGCACAGTTCTTTTGTTCTTTGGAAGCTCACTGTTCTGGCCCTATAAGAAACACTGTAGAGTAGAAGAGTGCTCTTTTCTCAAAAGCAGAGTGTGTTTTTTGTAAGGGAAGCTAGAGTTTGTTTCCCAGTCCTAAATGGTGTTGAATCACATGCAGTTTCGGGTCCTACGATCAAGAGTTGTTTTCTGGTAAGGAAAGTCACTATTGCGCTCCCTTAGCCACACACAGTGCAAATAGCACTGGCGTATGTTCCCAGCAAGTACAGTGTATTGGGAAGAAGAGGATATACTGTTCTTGTCAGTTTCCTAAGCAGAGTTGAACTAGATATGACCCGTGTGTGTAGGAAGCACAGTTCTTTTTTTCTGAGCAAGCTCACGGTTCGGAGCCCTTAGGAAACACAGTAGAGTAGAAGAGTGGTCTTTTCTCAAAAGCAGAGTGAGTTTCTTGTAAGGCGAGCTAGCGTTTGTTTGCCAGTCCTAAATAGAGTTGAATCACATGCAGTTTCTGGTCCTACATGCAAGAGTTGTTTTCTGGTAAGAAGAGTCACTATTACGCTCCCATTGTCATACACAGGGCAAATAGCACTGGCGTCTGTTCCCAGCATGTACAGTGTATTGGACTGAAGAGGATATACTGTTCTTGTCAGTTTCCTAAGCAGAGTGGAACTAGATATGATCCGTGTGTGTAGGAAGCCCGGTCCTTTTTCTGAGCAAGCTCACGGTTCCGAGCCCATAGGAAACACAGTAGAGTAGAAGAGTGCTCTTTTCTCAAAATCATAGTGTGTTTCCTGTAAGGCGAGCTAGCGTTTGTTTCCCATTCCTAAATGGAGTTGAATCACATGCAGTTTCTGGTCCTATGAGTAAGAGTTTTTTTCTGTTAAGAAGAGTCACTATTACGATCCCATTGTCATACACAGCGCAAATAGCACTGTCATCTGTTCCCAGCATGTACAATGTATTGGACTGAAGAGGATCTACTGTTCATGTCAGTTTCCAAAGCAGAGTTGAACGAATATGGCCCGTTTGTGTAGGAACCTCAGTTCTTTTGTTCTGAGCAAGCTCACTCTTCTGGCCCTATAGGAAACACAGTAGAGTAGAAGAGTGCTCTTTTCTCAAAAGCAGAGTGTGTTTCTTGTAAGGCGAGCTAGCGTTTGTTTGCCAGTCCTAAATGTAGTTGAATCCCATGCAGTTTCTGGTCCTACAAGCAAGAGTTGTTTTCTGGTAAGAAGAGTCACTATTGTGTTCCCATTGTCATACACAGGGCAAATAGCACTGGCATCTGTTCCCAGCATGTACAGTGTGTTAGACTGAAGAGGATCTACTGTTCTTGTCAGTTTCCTAAGCAGAGTTGAACTAGATATGGCCCGTCTGTATAGGAAGCACAGTTCTTTTGTTCTGATCAAGCTCACTGTTCTGGCCCTTTAGGAAACACAGTAGAGCAGAAGAGTGCTCTTTCCCAAAAGCGTAGTGTGTTTCTTGCAAGGCAAGCTAGCGTTTTTTCCCAGTCCTAAATGGAGTTGAATCCCATGCAGTTTCTGGTCCTACAAGCAAGAGTTGTTTTCTGGTAAGTAGATTCACTATTGTGCTCCCAATGTCATACACAGGGCAAATAGCACGGGCGTCTGTTCCCAGCATGTAAAGTGTATTGGACTGAAGAGGATCTACTCTTCTTGTCAGTTTCCTAAGCAGAGTTGAACTAGATATGGCCCGTGTGTGTAGGAAACACAGTTCTTTTGTTCTGAGCAAGCTCACTGTTCAGACCCTATAGGAAACACTGTAGAGTAGAAGAGTGCTCTTTTCTCAAAAGCAGAGTGTGTTTCTTCTAAGGCGAGCTATGGTTTGTTTCCCAGTCCTAAATGGAGTTGAATCACATGCAGTTTCTGGTCCTACAGTCAGGAGTTGTTTTCTGGTGGGAAGAGTCACTATTGAGCTCCCATTGTCATACACAGTGCAAATACCTCTCACGTCTGCTCCCAGCAAGTACATTGTATTAGACAGAAGAGGAGCTACTGTTCTTGTCAGTTTCCTAAGCAGAGTTGAACTAGATATGGCCCGTGTGTGTAGGAAGCACAGTTCTTTTGTTCTGATCAAGCTCACTGTTCGGACTCCATTGGAAACACAGTAGAGTAGGCGAGTGCTCTTTTCTCAAAAGCAGAGTGTGTTTCTTGTAAGGCTAGCTAGTGTTTGTTTCCCAGTCAGAAACAGAGTTGAATAACACGCAGTTTCTGGTCCTATGAGCAAGAGTTGTTTTCTGGTAAGAAGAGTCACTATTGCGCTCCCATTGCCATACACAGTGCAAATAGCACTCGCGTCTGCTCCCAGCAATTACAGTGTATTGGACTGAAGAGGAGCTACTGTTCTTGTCAGTTTCCTAAGCAGAGTTGAAATAGATGTGGCCCGTTTGTGTAGGAAGCACAGTTCTTTTGTTCTGAGCAAGCTCACTGTTCAGACCCTATAGGAAACACTGTAGAGTAGAAGAGTGCTCTTTTCTCAAAAGCAGAGTGTGTTTCTTGTAAAGGAAGCTAGCGTTTGTTTCCCAGGTTTAAATGGAGTTGAATCACATGCAGTTTCTGGTCCTACGAGCAAGAGTTGTTTTCTGGTAAGGAAAGTCACTATTGCGCTCCCTTAGCCACACACAGTGCAAATAGCACTCGTGTATGTTCCCAGCAAGTACAGTGTATTGGAAAGAAGAGGATATACTATTCTTGTCAGTTTCCTAAGCAGAGTGGAACTAGATATGACCCGTGTGTGTAGGAAGCACAGTTCTTTTTTCTGAGCAAGCTCACAGTCCCGAGCCCATAGGAAACACAGTAGAGTAGAAGAGTGCTCTTTTCTCAAAATCATAGTGTGTTTCTTGTAAGGCGAGCTAGCGTTTGTTTCCCAGTCCTAAATGGAGTTGAATCACATGCAGTTTCTGGTCCTATGAGTAAGAGTTTTTTTCTGTTAAGAAGAGTCACTATTAAGCTCCCATTGTCATACACAGCGCAAATAGCACTGTCGTCTGTTCCCAGCATGTACAATGTATTGGACTGAAGAGGATCTACTGTTCTTGTCAGTTTCCAAAGCAGAGTTGAACGAGATATGGCCCGTTTGTGTAGGAACCTCAGTTCTTTTGTTCTGAGCAAGCTCACTCTTCTGGCCCTATAGGAAACACAGTAGAGTAGAAGAGTGCTCTTTTCTCAAAAGCAGAGTGTGTTTCTTGTAAGGCGAGCTAGCGTTTGTTTGCCAGTCCTAAATGGAGTTGAATCCCATGCAGTTTCTGGTCCTACGAGCAAGAGTTGTTTTCTGGTAAGAAGAGTCACTATTGCGCTCCCATTGTCATACACAGGGCAAATAGCACTGACATCTGTTCCCAGCATGTACAGTGTGTTAGACTGAAGAGGATCTACTGTTCTTGTCAATTTCCTAAGCAGAGATGAACTAGATATGGCCCGTGTGTATAGGAAGCACAGTTCTTTTGTTCTGAGCAAGCTCACTGTTCTGGCCCTTTAGGAAACACAGTAGAGGAGAAGAGTGCTCTTTTCTCAAAAGCAGAGTGTGTTTCTTGTAAGGCGAGCTAGCGTTTGTTTCCCAGTCCTAAATGGAGTTGAATCACATGCAGTTTCTGGTCCTACGAGCAAGAGTTGTTTTCTGGTAAGAAGAGTCACTATTGCGCTCCCATTGTTGTACACAGTGCAAATAGCACTCGCGTCTGTTCCCAGCAAGAACAGTGTATTGTACAGTAGAGGAGCTACTGTTCTTGTCAGTGTCCTAAACAGAGTTGAACTAGATATGGCCCGTGTGTGTAGGAAGCACAGTTCTTTTGTTCTGAGCAAGCTCACTGTTCTGGCCCTTTAGGAAACACAGTAGAGGAGAAGAGTGCTCTTTTCTCAAAAGGAGAGTGTGTTTCTTGTAAGGCGAGCTAGCGTTTGTTTCTTAGTCCTAAATGGAATTGAATCACATGCAGTTTCTGGTACTACTAGCAAGAGTTGTTTTCTAGTAAGGAAAGTCACTATGGTGCTCCCATTGCCATACACATTGCAAATAGCACTCGCGTCTGCTCCCAGCAAGTACAGTGTATTGGACTGAAGAGGAGCTGTAGTTCTTGTCAGTTTCTGAAGCAGAGTTGAACTAGATATGGCCCATGTGTGTAGGAAGCACAGTTCTTTTGTTCTGAGCAAGCTCACTGTTCGGACATCACAGGAAAGACAGTAGAGTAGAAGAGTGCTCTTTTCTCAAAAGCGTAGTGTGTTTCTTGCAAGGCAAACTAGCATTTTTTCCCAGTCCTAAATGGAGTTGAATCCCATGCAGTTTCTGGTCCTACAAGCAAGAGTTGTTTTCTGGTAAGAAGATTCACTATTGTGCTCCCATTGTCATACACAGGGCAAATAGCACGGGCGTCTGTTCCCAGCATGTAAAGTGTATTGGACTGAAGAGGATCTACTCTTCTTGTCAGTTTCCTAAGCAGAGTTGAACTAGATATGGCCCGTGTGTGTAGGAAGCACAGTTCTTTTGTTCTGAGCAAGCTCACTGTTCAGACCCTATAGGAAACACTGTAGAGTAGAAGAGTGCTCTTTTCTAAAAAGCAGAGTGTGTTTTTTCTAAGGCGAGCTATGGTTTGTTTCCCAGTCCTAAATGGAGTTGAATCACATGCAGTTTCTGGTCCTACAGGCAAGAGTTGTTTTCTGGTGGGAAGAGACACTATTGAGCTCCCATTGTCATACACAGTGCAAATAGCTCTCACGTCTGCTCCCAGCAAGTACATTGTATTAGACAGAAGAGGAGCTACTGTTCTTGTCAGTTTCCTATGCAGAGTTGAACTAGATATGGCCCGTGTGTGTAGGAAGCACAGTTCTTTTGTTCTGAGCAAGCTCACTGTTCGGACCCCATAGGAAACACAGTAGAGTAGGCGAGTGCTCTTTTATCAAAAGCAGAGTGTGTTTCTTGTAAGTCTAGCTAGTGTTTGTTTCCCAGTCAGAAACATAGTTGAATCACACGCAGTTTCTGGTCCTATGAGCAAGAGTTGTTTTCTGGTAAGAAGAGTCACTATTGCGCTCCCATTGCCATACACAGTGCAAATAGCACTGGCGTTTGTTCCCAGCATGTACAATGTATTGGACTGAGGACGATCTACTGTTCTTGTCAGTTTCCAAAGCAGAGTTGAACTAGATATGGCCCGTGTGTGTAGGAAGCACAGTTCTTTTGTTCTGAGCAAGCTCACTGTTCGGACCCCATTGGAAACACAGTAGAGTAGAAGAGTGCTCTTTTCTCAAAAGCAGAGTGTGTTTCTTGTAAGGCTAGCTGGTGTTTGTTTCCCAGTCAGAAACGGAGTTGAATCCCACTCAGTTTCTGGTCCTACAAGCAAGAGTTGTTTTCTGGTAAGAAGAGTCACCATTGTGCTTACTTTGCCATACACAGTGCAAATAGCACTCGTGTCTGCTCCCAGCAAGTACCGTGTATTGAACTGAAGAGGAGCTACTATTGTTGTCAGTTTCCTAAGCAGATTTCAACTAGATATGGCCCGTGTGTGTAGGAAGCACAGTTCTTTTGTTCTGAGCAAGCTCACTGTTCTGGCCCTATAGGATACACATTAGAGTAGAAGAATGCTCTTTTCTCAAACGCAGAGTGTGTTTCATGTGAGGTGAGCTAGCTTTTGTTTCCCAGTCCTAAATGGAATTGAATCACATGCAGTTTCTGGTACTATGAGCAACAGTTGTTTTCTGGTAAGGAAAGTCACTATGGTGTTCCCTTTGCCATACACAGTGCTAATAGCACTCGCGTCTGCTCCCAGCAAGTACAGTGTATTGGACTGAAGAGGAGCTACTGTTCTTGTCAGTTTCCGAAACAGAGTTGAACTAGATATGGCCCATGTGTGTAGGAAGCACAGTTCTTTTGTTCTGAGCAAGCTCACTGTTCGGACCCCATAGGAAACACAGTAGAGTAGAAGAGTGCTCTTTTCTCAAAAGCAGAGTGTGTTTCTTGTAAGGCAAGCTAGCGTTTGTTTCCCAGTCCTAAATGGAGTTGAATCACATGCAGTTTCTGGTCCTACGAGCAAGAGTTGTTTTCTGGTAAGAAGAGTCACTATTGTGCTCCCATTGTCATATACAGGGCAAATAGCACGGGCGTCTGTTCCCAGCATGTAAAGTATTGGACTGAAGAGGATCTACTCTTCTTGTCAGTTTCCTAAGCAGAATTGAACTAGATATGGCCCGTGTGTGTAGGAAGCACAGTTCTTTTGTTCTGAGCAAGCTCATTGTTCTGGCCCTATAAGAAACACAATAGATTAGAAGAGTGCTCTTTTCTCAAAAGCAGAGTGTGTTACTTCTAAGGCGAGCTATGCTTTGTTTCCCAGTCCTAAATGGAGTTGAATCACATGCAGTTTCTGGTCCTACAGGCAAGAGTTGTTTTCTGGTGGGAAGAGTCACAATTGAGCTCCCATTGTCATACACAGTGCAAATAGCTCTCGCGTCTGCTCCCAGCAAGTACATTGTATTAGGCATAAGAGGAGCTACTGTTCTTGTCAGTTTCCTATGCAGAGTTGAACTAGATATGGGCCGTGTGTGTAGGAAGCACAGTTCTTTTGTTCTGAGCAAGCTCATTGTTCTGAACCTATAGGAAACACAGTAGAGTAGAAGAGAGCTCTTTTCTCAAAAGCAGAGTGTGTTTCTTGTAAGGCTAGCTAGTGTTTGTTTCCCAGTGAGAAATGAAGTTGAATCCCATGCAGTTTCTGGTCCTATGAGCAAGAGTTGTTTTCTGGTAAGAAGAGTCACTATTGTGCTCCCATTGCCATACACAGTGTAAATAGCACTCACGTCTGCTCCTAGCAAGTACAGTGTATTGGACTGAAGAGGAGCTACGGTTCTTGTCAGTTTCCTAAGCAGAGTTGAACTAGATATGGCCAGTGTGTATGAAGCACAGTTCTTTTGTTCTGAGTAAGCTCACTGTTCTGGCCCTTTAGGAAACACAGTAGAGTAGTAGAGTGCTCTTTTCTCAAAAGCAGAGTGTGTTTCTTGTAAGGGGAGCTAGCGTTTGTTTCCCAGTCCTAAATGGAATTGAATCACATGCAGTTTCTGGTACTACGAGCAACAGTTGTTTTCTCTAAGGAAAGTCACTATGGTGCTCCCTTTGCCATACACAGTGCAAATAGCACTCGCGACTGCTCCCAGCAAGTACAGTGTATTGGACTGAAGAGGAGCTACTGATCTTTTCAGTTTTTGAAGCAGAGTTGAACTAGATATGGCCCATGTGTGTAGGAAGCACAGTTCTTTTGTTCTGAGCAAGCTCACTGTTCGGACCCCATAGGAAACACTGTAGAGTAGAAGAGTGCTCTTTTTTCAAAAGCAGAGTGTGTTTCTTGTAAGGCAAGCTAGCGTTTGTTTCCCAGTTAAATGGAGTTGAATCCCATGCAGTTTCTGGTCCTACGAGCAAGAGTTGTTTTCTGGTAAGAAGAGTCACTATTGTGCTCCCATTGTCATACATAGGGCAAATAGCACGGGGGTCTGTTCCCAGCATGTATAGTGTATTGGACTGAACAGGATCTACTCTTCTTGTCAGTTTCCTCAGCAGAGTTGAACTAGATATGGCCTGTGTGTGTAGGAAGCACAGTTCTTTTGTTCTGAGCAAGCTCACTGTTCTGGCCCTATAAGAAAAACCGTAGAGTAGAAGAGTGCTCTTTTCTCAAAAGCAGAGTGTGTTTCTTCTAAGGCGAGCTAGGGTTTGTTTCCCAGTCCTAAATGGAGTTGAATCACATGCAGTTT
Organism: Peromyscus eremicus; assembly: GCF_949786415.1. NCBI lineage: Eukaryota > Metazoa > Chordata > Mammalia > Rodentia > Cricetidae > Peromyscus > Peromyscus eremicus. The sequence goes on from NW_026735134.1 coordinate 128,639, forward strand.
CTGGTCCTACACTCAAGAGTTGTTTTCTGGTGGGAAGAGTCACTATTGAGCTCCCATTGTCATACACAGTGCAAATAGCTCTCGTGTCTGCTCCCAGCAAGTACATTGTATTAGACAGAAGAGGAGCTACTGTTCTTGTCAGTTTCCTAAGCAGAGTTGAACTAGATATGGCCCGTGTGTGTAGGAAGCACAGTTCTTTTGTTCTGAGCAAGCTCACTGTTCTGAACCTATAGGAAACACACTGGAGTAGAAGAGTGCTCTTTTTTCAAAAGCAGATTGTGTTTCTTGTAAGGCTAGCTAGTGTTTGTTTCCCAGTGAGAAATGAAGTTGAATCCCATACATTTTCTGGTCCTACGAGCAAGAGTTGTTTTCTGGTAAGAAGAGTCACTATTGCGCTCCCATTGCCATACACAGTGCAAAAAGCACTCGCGTCTGCTCCTAGCAATACAGTGTATTGGACTGAAGAGGAGCTACTGTTCTTGTCAGTTTCCTAAACAGAGTTGAACTAGATATGGCCCGTGTGTGTAGGAAGCACAGTTCTTTTGTTCTGAGCAAGCTCACTGTTCTGGCCTTTTAGGAAACACAGTAGTGTAGAAGAGTGCTCTTTTCTCAAAAGCAGAGTGTGTTTCTTCTAAGGCGAGCTAGGGTTTGTTTCCCAGTCCTAAATGAAGTTGAATCACAAGCAGTTTCTTGTCCTATGAGCAAGAGTTTTTTTCTGGTAAAAAGAGTCACTATTGTGCTCCCATTGCAATACACAGTGCAAATAGCACTCGCGTCTGTTCCCAGCAAGTACAGTGTATTGGACTGAAGAGGACCTACTGTTCTTGTCAGTTTCCTAAGCAGAGTTGAACTAGATATGACCCGTGTGTGTAGGAAGGACATTTCTTTTGTTCTGAGCAAGCTCACTGTTCAGACTCCATAGGAAACACAGTAGAGTAGAAGAGTGCTCATTTCTCAAAAGCAGAGTGTGTTTCTTGTAAGGCTAGCTAGTGTTTGTTTTCCAGTCAGAAACGGAGTTGAATCCCATGCAGTTTCTGGTCTTGCAAGCAAGAGTTGTTTTCTGGTAAGAAGAGTCACTAATACACTCCCATTGCCATACAGAGTGCAAATAGCACTCGCATCTGTTCCCAGCATGTACAGTGTATTGGACTAAAGAGGATCTACTGTTCTTGTCAGTTTCCTAAGCAGAGTTGAACTAGATATGGCCCGTGTGTGTAGGAAGCACAGTTCTTTTGTTCTGAGCAAGCTCACTGTTCTGGCCCTATAGGATACACAGTAGAGTAGAAGAGTGCTCTTTTCTCAAAAGCAGAGTGTGTTTCTTGTAAGGTGAGCTAGCGTTTGTTTCCCAATCCTAAATGGAATTGAATCACATGCAGTTTTTGGTACTACGATCAAGAGTTGTTTTCTGGTAAGGAAAGTCACTATTGTGCTACCTTTGCCATACACAGTGCAAATAGCACTCGCGTCTGTTCCCAGCAAGTACAGTGTATTGGACTGAAGAGGAGCTACTGTTCTTGTCAGTTTCCTATGCTGAGTTGAACTAGATATGTCCCTTTTGTGTAGGAAGCACAGTTCTTTTGTTCTGAAAAAGCTCACTGTTCTGGCCTTATAGGAAACACAGTAGAGTAGAAGAGTGCTCTTTTCTCAAATGCAGAGTGTGTTTCTTGTAAGGCAAGTTAGTGTTTGTTTCCCAGTCCTAAATTGAGTTGAATCCCATGCAGTTTCTGGTCCTACGAACAATAGTTGTTTTCTGGTATGAAGAGTCACTATTGTGCTCCCATTGTCATACACAGGGCAAATAGCACTGGCGTCTGTTCCCAGCAAGTACAGTGTATTGGACAGAAGAGGAGCTACTGTTCTTGTCAGTTTCCTAAGCAGCGTTGAACGAAATATGGCCCATGTGTGTAGGAAGCACAGTTCTTTTGTTCTGAGCAAGCTCACTGTTCAGACCCCTTAGGAAACATAGTAGAGTAGAAGAGTACTCTTTTCTCAAAAGCAGAGTTTGTTTCTTGTAAGGCAAGCTAGCGTTTGTTTCCCAGTCCTAAATGGAATTGAATCACATGCAGTTTCTGGTCCTACGAGCAAGAGTTGTTTTCTGGTAAGAACAGTCACTATTGCCCTCCCATTGCCATACACAGTGCAAATAGGAATCGCGTCTGTTCCCAGCAAGTACAGTGTATTGGACAGAAGAGGAGCTACTGTTCTTGTCAGTTTCATAAGCAGAGTTGAACAAGATATGGCCCATGTGTGTAGGAAGCACAGTACTTTTGTTCTGAGAAAACTCTCTGTTCGGAACCCATAGGAAACACTGTAGAGTAGAAGAGTGCTCTTTTCTCAAAAGCAGAGTGTGTTTCTTGTAAGGCAAGCTAGCGTTTGTTTCCCAGTCCGAAATGGAGTTGAGTCCCATGCAGTTTCTGGTTCTATGAGCAAGAGTTGTTTTCTGGTAAGAAGAGTCACTATTGTGCTCCCATTGTCATACACAGGGCAAACAGCACTGGCGTCTGTTCCCAGCAAGTACAGTGTATTGGACAGAAGAGGAGCTACTGTTCTTGTCAGTTTCCTAAGCAGCGTTGAACTAAATATGGCCCCTGTGTGTAGGAAGCACAGTTTTTTGTTCTGAGCAAGCTCACTGTTCTGGCCCTTTAGGAAACACAGTAGAGTAGAAGAGTGCTCTTTTCTCAAAAGCAGAGTGCGTTTCTTCTAAGGCGAGCTAGCGTTTGTTTACCAGTCCTAAACGGAGTTGAATCCCATGCAGTTTCTGGTCCTACAGGCAAGAGTTGTTTTCTGGTGGGAAGAGTCACTATTGAGCTCCCATTGTCATACACAGTGCAAATAGCTCTCGCGTCTCCTCGCAGCAAGTACATTGATTTGGACAGAAGAGGAGCTAATGTTCTTGTCAGTTTCCTAAGCAGAGTTGAACTAGATATGGCCCGTGTGTGTAGGAAGCACAGTTCTTTTGTTCTGAGCAAGCTCACTGTTCAGAACTTATAGGAAACACAGTAGAGTAGATGAGTGCTCTTTTCTCAAAAGCAGAGTGTGTTTCTTCTAAGGCGAGCTATTATTTGTTTCCCAGTCCTAAATGGAGTTGAATCACATGCAGTTTCTGGTCCTACAAGCAAGAGTTGTTTTCTGGTAATAAGAGGCACTCTTACGCTCCCATTATCATACACAGTGCAAATAGCACTGTCCTTTGTTCCCAGCATGTACAATGTATTGGACTGAGGACGATCTACTGTTCTTGTCAGTTTCCAAAGCAGAGTTGAACTAGATATGGCCCGTGTGTGTAGGAAGCACAGTTCTTTTGTTCTGAGCAAGCTCACTGTTCAGACTCCATAGGAAACACAGTAGAGTAAAAGAGTGCTCTTTTCTCAAAAGCAGAGTGTGTTTCTTGTAAGGCTACCTAGTGTTTGTTTTCCAGTCAGAAACGGAGTTGAATCCCATGCAGTTTCTGGTCTTGCAAGCAAGAGTTGTTTTCTGGTAAGAAGAGTCACTATTGCACTCCCATTGCCATACAGAGTGCAAATAGCACTCGCATCTGTTCCCAGCATGTACAGTGTATTGGACTGAAGAGGAGCTACTGTTCTTGTCAGTTTCCTAAGCAGAGTTGAACGAAATATGGCCCGTGTGTGTAGGAAGCACAGTTCTTTTGTTCTGAGCAAGCTCACTGTTCAGACCCCTTAGGAAACATAGTAGAGTAGACGAGTACTCTTTTCTCAAAAGCAGAGTGTGTTTCTTGTAAGGCAAGCTAGCGTTTGTTTCCCAGTTCTAAATGGAGTTGAATCACATGCAGTTTCTGGTCCTACGAGCAAGAGTTGTTTTCTGGTAAGAACAGTCACTATTGCCCTCCCATTGCCATACACAATGCAAATAGCAATTGCGTCTGTTCCCAGCAAGTACAGTGTATTGGACAGAAGAGGAGCTACTGTTCTTGTCAGTTTCCAAAGCAGAGCTGAACTAGATATGGCCCGTGTGTGTAGGAAGCACAGTTCTTTTGTTCTGAGCAAGCTCACTGTTCTGGCCCTATAGAATACACAGTAGAGTAGAAGAGTGCTCTTTTCTCAAAAGCAGAGTGTGTTTCTTGTAAGGTGAGCTAGCGTTTGTTTCCCAATCCTAAATGGAATTGAATCACATGCAGTTTTTGGTACTACGATCAAGAGTTGTTTTCTGGTAAGGAAAGTCACTATTGTGCTACCTTTGCCATACACAGTGCAAATAGCACTCGCGTCTGTTCCCAGCAAGTACAGTGTATTGGACTGAAGAGGAGCTACTGTTCTTGTCAGTTTCCTAAGCAGAGTTGAACGAGATATGTCCCGTTTGTGAAGGAAGCACAGTTCTTTTGTTCTAAGAAAGCTCACTGTTCTGGCCATATAGGAAACACACTAGAGTAGAAGAGTGCTTTTTTCTCAAAATCAGAGTGTGTTTCTTGTAAGGCGAGCTAGTGTTTGTTTCGCAATCCTAAATGGAGTTGAATCCCATGCAGATTCTGGTCCTACGAGCAAGAGTTTTTTTCTGGTAAGAAGATTCACTATTGTACTCCCTTTGTCATACACAGTGAAAATAGCACTGGCGTCTGTTCCCAGCATGTACAGTGTATTGGACTGAAGAGGATCTACTGTTCTTGTCAGTTTCCTAAGCAGAGTTGAACTAGATATGGCCCGTGTGCAGGAAGCACAGTTCTTATGTTCTGAGCAAGCTCACTGTTCTGGCCCTTTAGGAAACACAGTAGAGTAGAAGAGTGCTCTTTTCTCAAAAGCAGAGTGTGTTTCTTGTAAGGCGAGCTAGCATTTGTTTCCCAGTCCTAAATGGTGTTGAATCTCAGGCAGTTTCTGGTCCTATGAGCAAGAGTTGTTTTTTGGTAAGAAGAGTCACCATTGCGCTCCCATTGCCCTACACAGTGCAAATAGCTCTGGTGTCTGTTCCCAGCAAATACTGTGTATTGGACAGAGGAGGAGCTACTGTTCTTGTCAGTTTCCTAAGCAGAGTTGGACTAGATATGGCCCGTGTGTGTAGGAAGCACAGTTCTTTTGTTCTGAGCAAGCTCACTGTTCGGACCCCATTGGAAACACAGTAGAGTAGAAGAGTGTTCTTTTCTCAAATGCAGAGTGTGTTTCTTTTAAGGCTAGATAGTGTTTGTTTCCCAGTCAGAAACGGAGTTGAATCCCATGCAGTTTCTGGTCCTATGAGCAAGAGTTGTTTTCTGGTAAGAAGAGTCACTATTGCGCTCCCATTGCATTACACAGTGCAAATAGCACTCGCATCTGCTCCCAGCAAGTACAGTGTATCAGACTGAAGTGGAGCTACTGTTCTTGTCAGTTTCATAAGCAGAGTTGAAATAGATATGGCCCGTGTGTGTAGGAAGCACAGTTCTTTGTTCTGAGCAAGCTCACTGTTCTGGCCCTATAGGAAACACAGTAGAGTAGAAGAGTGCTCTTTTCTCAAAAGCAGAGTGTGTTTCTTGTAGGCGAGCTAGCGTTTGTTTCCCAGTCCTAAGTGGAGTTGAATCCCATGCAGTTTCTGGTCCTACGAGTAAGAGTTGTTTTCTGGTAAGAAGAGTCACTATTGTGCTCACATTGCCATACACAGTGCAAATAGCACTGGCGTCTGCTCCCAGCAAGTACAGTGTATTGGACTGAAGAGGATGTACTGTTCTTGTCAGTTTCCTAAGCAGAGTTGAACTAGATATGGCCCGTGTGTGTAGGAAGCACAGTTCTTTTATTCTGAGCAAGCTCACAGTTCTGGTCCTATAGGAAACACAGTAGAGTAGAAGAGTGCTCTTTTCTCAGAAGCAGAGTGTGTTTCTTGTAAGGCTAGCTAGTGTTTGTTTCCCAGTCCTAAATGGAGTTGAATCCCAATGCTGTTCATGGTCCTACGAGCAAGAGTTTTTTTCTGGTAAGAAGAGTCACTATTGTGCTCCCATTGTCATACACAGGGCAAATAGCTCTAGCGTCTTTTCCCAGCGTGTACAGTGTATAGGACAGAAGAGGAGCTACTGTTCTTGTCAGTTTCCTAAGCAGAGTTGAACTAGATATGGCCGGTGTGTGTAGGAAGCACAGTTCTTTAGTTCTGAGCAAGCGCACTGTTCTGGAACTATAGGAAACACAGTAGAGTAGAAGAGTGCTCTTTTCTCAAAAGCAGAGTTTGTTTCTTGTAAGGCGAGCTAGCGTTTGTTTCCCAGTCCTAAATGGAGTTGAATCCCATGCAGTTTCTGGTCCTACGAGCAAGAGTTGTGTTCTGGTAAAAAGAGACACTATTGTGCTTTCATTGCCATACACAGTGCAAATAGCACTCGCGTCTGTTCACAGCCAAGTACAGTGTATTGTACAGTAGAGGAGCTACTGTTCTTGTCAGTTTCCTAAGCAGAGTTTAACTAGAAATGGCCCGTGTGTGTAGGAAGCACAGTTCTTTTGTTCTGAGCAAGCTCACTGTTCGGACCCCATAGGAAACACAGTAGAGTAGAAGAGTGCTCTTTTCTCAAAAGCAGAGTGTGTTTCTTGTAAGGCGAGCTAGTGTTTGTTTCCCAATCCTAAATGGAGTTGAATCGCATGCAGATTCTGGTCCTATGAGCAAGAGTTGTTTTCTAGTAAGAAGATTCACTATTGTACTCCCATTGTAATACACAGGGCAAATAGCACTGGCGTCTGTTCCCAGCATGTACAGTGTATTGGACTGAAGAGGATCTACTGTTCTTGTCAGTTTCCTAAGCAGAGTTGAACTAGATATGGCCCGTGTGTGTAGGAACCACAGTTCTTATGTTCTGAGCAAGCTCACTGTTCTGCCCATTTAGGAAACACAGTAGAGTAGAAGAGTGCTCTTTTCTCAAATGCAGAGTGTGTTTCTTTTAAGGCTAGCTAGTGTTTGTTTCGCAGTCTGAAACGGAGTTGAATCCCATGCAATTTCTGGTCCTACGAGCAAGAGTTGTTTTCTGGTAAGAAGAGTCACTATTGCGCTCCCATTGCCATATGCAGTGCAAATAGCACTTGCATCTGCTCCCAGCAAGTACAGTGTATTGGACTGAAGAGGACCTACTGTTCTTGTCAGTTTCCTAAGCAGAGTTGAACTAGATATGGACGGTGTGTGTAGGAAGCACAGTTCTTTTGTTCTGAGCAAGCTCACTGTTATGGCCCTTTAGGAAACACAGTAGAGTAGAAGAGTGCTCTTTTCTCAAAAGCAGAGTGTGTTTCTTGTAAGGCGAGCTAGCGTTTGTTTCCCAGTCCTAAATGAAGTTGAATCACATGCAGTTTCTGGTCCTATGAGCAAGAGTTTTTTTCTGGTAAGATAAGTCAATATTGTGCTACCATTGCAATACACAGTGCAAATAGCACTCGCGTCTGTTCCCAGGAAGTACAGTGTATTGGACTGAAGAGGACCTACTGTTCTTGTCAGTTTCCTAAGCAGAGTTTAACTACATATGACCCGTGAGTGTAGGAAGGACATTTCTTTTGTTCTGATCAAGCTCACTGTTCAGACTCCATAGGAAACACAGTAGAGTAGAAGAGTGCTCTTTTCTCAAAAGCTGAGTGTGTTTCTTGTAAGGCTAGCTAGTGTTTGTTTTCCAGTCAGAAACAGAGTTGAATACCATGTGTTTTCTGGTCGTACAAGAAAGAGTTGTTTTCTGGTAAGAAGAGTCACTATTGCACTCCCATTGCCATACACAGTGCAAATAGCACTCTCGTATGTTCCCAGCATGTACAGTGTACTGGACTGAAGAGGAGCTACTGTTCTTGTCAGTTTCCTAAGCAGAGTTGAACTAGATATGGCCCGTGTGTGTAGGAAGCACAGTTCTTTTGTTCTTTGGAAGCTCACTGTTCTGGCCCTATAAGAAACACTGTAGAGTAGAAGAGTGCTCTTTTCTCAAAAGCAGAGTGTGTTTTTTGTAAGGGAAGCTAGAGTTTGTTTCCCAGTCCTAAATGGTGTTGAATCACATGCAGTTTCGGGTCCTACGATCAAGAGTTGTTTTCTGGTAAGGAAAGTCACTATTGCGCTCCCTTAGCCACACACAGTGCAAATAGCACTGGCGTATGTTCCCAGCAAGTACAGTGTATTGGGAAGAAGAGGATATACTGTTCTTGTCAGTTTCCTAAGCAGAGTTGAACTAGATATGACCCGTGTGTGTAGGAAGCACAGTTCTTTTTTTCTGAGCAAGCTCACGGTTCGGAGCCCTTAGGAAACACAGTAGTGTAGAAGAGTGCTCTTTTCTCAAAAGCAGAGTGAGTTTCTTGTAAGGCGAGCTAGCGTTTGTTTGCCAGTCCTAAATAGAGTTGAATCACATGCAGTTTCTGGTCCTACATGCAAGAGTTGTTTTCTGGTAAGAAGAGTCACTATTACGCTCCCATTGTCATACACAGGGCAAATAGCACTGGCGTCTGTTCCCAGCATGTACAGTGTATTGGACTTAAGAGGATATACTGTTCTTGTCAGTTTCCTAAGCAGAGTGGAACTAGATATGATCCGTGTGTGTAGGAAGCCCGGTCCTTTTTCTGAGCAAGCTCACGGTTCCGAGCCCATAGGAAACACAGTAGAGTAGAAGAGTGCTCTTTTCTCAAAATCATAGTGTGTTTCTTGTAAGGCGAGCCTGCGTTTGTTTCCCAGTCCTAAATGGAGTTGAATCACATGCAGTTTCTGGTCCTATGAGTAAGAGTTTTTTTCTGTTAAAAAGAGTCACTATTACGATCCCATTGTCATACACAGCGCAAATAGCACTGTCATCTGTTCCCAGCATGTACAATGTATTGGACTGAAGAGGATCTACTGTTCATGTCAGTTTCCAAAGCAGAGTTGAACGAATATGGCCCGTTTGTGTAGGAACCTCAGTTCTTTTGTTCTGAGCAAGCTCACTCTTCTGGCCCTATAGGAAACACAGTAGAGTAGAAGAGTGCTCTTTTCTCAAAAGCAGAGTGTGTTTCTTGTAAGGCGAGCTAGCGTTTGTTTGCCAGTCCTAAATGTAGTTGAATCCCATGCAGTTTCTGGTCCTACAAGCAAGAGTTGTTTTCTGGTAAGAAGAGTCACTATTGTGTTCCCATTGTCATACACAGGGCAAATAGCACTGGCATCTGTTCCCAGCATGTACAGTGTGTTAGACTGAAGAGGATCTACTGTTCTTGTCAGTTTCCTAAGCAGAGTTGAACTAGATATGGCCCGTCTGTATAGGAAGCACAGTTCTTTTGTTCTGATCAAGCTCACTGTTCTGGCCCTTTAGGAAACACAGTAGAGCAGAAGAGTGCTCTTTCCCAAAAGCGTAGTGTGTTTCTTGCAAGGCAAGCTAGCGTTTTTTCCCAGTCCTAAATGGAGTTGAATCCCATGCAGTTTCTGGTCCTACAAGCAAGAGTTGTTTTCTGGTAAGTAGATTCACTATTGTGCTCCCAATGTCATACACAGGGCAAATAGCACGGGCGTCTGTTCCCAGCATGTAAAGTGTATTGGACTGAAGAGGATCTACTCTTCTTGTCAGTTTCCTAAGCAGAGTTGAACTAGATATGGCCCGTGTGTGTAGGAAGCACAGTTCTTTTGTTCTGAGCAAGCTCACTGTTCAGACCCTATAGGAAACACTGTAGAGTAGAAGAGTGCTCTTTTCTCAAAAGCAGAGTGTGTTTCTTCTAAGGCGAGCTATGGTTTGTTTCCCAGTCCTAAATGGAGTTGAATCACATGCAGTTTCTGGTCCTACAGTCAGGAGTTGTTTTCTGGTGGGAAGAGTCACTATTGAGCTCCCATTGTCATACACAGTGCAAATAACTCTCACGTCTGCTCCCAGCAAGTACATTGTATTAGACAGAAGAGGAGCTACTGTTCTTGTCAGTTTCCTAAGCAGAGTTGAACTACATATGGCCCGTGTGTGTAGGAAGCACAGTTCTTTTGTTCTGAGCAAGCTCACTGTTCGGACTCCATTGGAAACACAGTAGAGTAGGCGAGTGCTCTTTTCTCAAAAGCAGAGTGTGTTTCTTGTAAGGCTAGCTAGTGTTTGTTTCCCAGTCAGAAACAGAGTTGAATAACACGCAGTTTCTGGTCCTATGAGCAAGAGTTGTTTTCTGGTAAGAAGAGTCACTATTGCGCTCCCATTGCCATACACAGTGCAAATAGCACTCGCGTCTGCTCCCAGCAATTACAGTGTATTGGACTGAAGAGGAGCTACTGTTCTTGTCAGTTTCCTAAGCAGAGTTGAAATAGATGTGGCCCGTTTGTGTAGGAAGCACAGTTCTTTTGTTCTGAGCAAGCTCACTGTTCAGACCCTATAGGAAACACTGTAGAGTAGAAGAGTGCTCTTTTCTCAAAAGCAGAGTGTGTTTCTTGTAAAGGAAGCTAGCGTTTGTTTCCCAGGTTTAAATGGAGTTGAATCACATGCAGTTTCTGGTCCTACGAGCAAGAGTTGTTTTCTGGTAGGGAAAGTCACTATTGCGCTCCCTTAGCCACACACAGTGCAAATAGCACTCGTGTATGTTCCCAGCAAGTACAGTGTATTGGAAAGAAGAGGATATACTGTTCTTGTCAGTTTCCTAAGCAGAGTGGAACTAGATATGACCCGTGTGTGTAGGAAGCACAGTTCTTTTTTCTGAGCAAGCTCACAGTCCCGAGCCCATAGGAAACACAGTAGAGTAGAAGAGTGCTCTTTTCTCAAAATCATAGTGTGTTTCTTGTAAGGCGAGCTAGCGTTTGTTTCCCAGTCCTAAATGGAGTTGAATCACATGCAGTTTCTGGTCCTATGAGTAAGAGTTTTTTTTCTGTTAAGAAGAGTCACTATTAAGCTCCCATTGTCATACACAGCGCAAATAGCACTGTCGTCTGTTCCCAGCATGTACAATGTATTGGACTGAAGAGGATCTACTGTTCTTGTCAGTTTCCAAAGCAGAGTTGAACGAGATATGGCCCGTTTGTGTAGGAACCTCAGTTCTTTTGTTCTGAGCAAGCTCACTCTTCTGGCCCTATAGGAAACACAGTAGAGTAGAAGAGTGCTCTTTTCTCAAAAGCAGAGTGTGTTTCTTGTAAGGCGAGCTAGCGTTTGTTTGCCAGTCCTAAATGGAGTTGAATCCCATGCAGTTTCTGGTCCTACGAGCAAGAGTTGTTTTCTGGTAAGAAGAGTCACTATTGCGCTCCCATTGTCATACACAGGGCAAATAGCACTGACATCTGTTCCCAGCATGTACAGTGTGTTAGACTGAAGAGGATCTACTGTTCTTGTCAATTTCCTAAGCAGAGATGAACTAGATATGGCCCGTGTGTATAGGAAGCACAGTTCTTTTGTTCTGAGCAAGCTCACTGTTCTGGCCCTTTAGGAAACACAGTAGAGGAGAAGAGTGCTCTTTTCTCAAAAGCAGAGTGTGTTTCTTGTAAGGCGAGCTAGCGTTTGTTTCCCAGTCCTAAATGGAGTTGAATCACATGCAGTTTCTGGTCCTACGAGCAAGAGTTGTTTTCTGGTAAGAAGAGTCACTATTGCGCTCCCATTGTTGTACACAGTGCAAATAGCACTCGCGTCTGTTCCCAGCAAGAACAGTGTATTGTACAGTAGAGGAGCTACTGTTCTTGTCAGTGTCCTAAACAGAGTTGAACTAGATATGGCCCGTGTGTGTAGGAAGCACAGTTCTTTTGTTCTGAGCAAGCTCACTGTTCTGGCCCTTTAGTAAACACAGTAGAGGAGAAGAGTGCTCTTTTCTCAAAAGGAGAGTGTGTTTCTTGTAAGGCGAGCTAGAGTTTGTTTCCTAGTCCTAAATGGAATTGAATCACATGCAGTTTCTGGTACTACTAGCAAGAGTTGTTTTCTAGTAAGGAAAGTCACTATGGTGCTCCCATTGCCATACACATTGCAAATAGCACTCGCGTCTGCTCCCAGCAAGTACAGTGTATTGGACTGAAGAGGAGCTGTAGTTCTTGTCAGTTTCTGAAGCAGAGTTGAACTAGATATGGCCCATGTGTGTAGGAAGCACAGTTCTTTTGTTCTGAGCAAGCTCACTGTTCGGACATCACAGGAAAGACAGTAGAGTAGAAGAGTGCTCTTTTCTCAAAAGCGTAGTGTGTTTCTTGCAAGGCAAACTAGCATTTTTTCCCAGTCCTAAATGGAGTTGAATCCCATGCAGTTTCTGGTCCTACAAGCAAGAGTTGTTTTCTGGTAAGAAGATTCACTATTGTGCTCCCATTGTCATACACAGGGCAAATAGCACGGGCGTCTGTTCCCAGCATGTAAAGTGTATTGGACTGAAGAGGATCTACTCTTCTTGTCAGTTTCCTAAGCAGAGTTGAACTAGATATGGCCCGTGTGTGTAGGAAGCACAGTTCTTTTGTTCTGAGCAAGCTCACTGTTCAGACCCTATAGGAAACACTGTAGAGTAGAAGAGTGCTCTTTTCTAAAAAGCAGAGTGTGTTTTTTCTAAGGCGAGCTATGGTTTGTTTCCCAGTCCTAAATGGAGTTGAAACACATGCAGTTTCTGGTCCTACAGGCAAGAGTTGTTTTCTGGTGGGAAGAGTCACTATTGAGCTCCCATTGTCATACACAGTGCAAATAGCTCTCACGTCTGCTCCCAGCAAGTACATTGTATTAGACAGAAGAGGAGCTACTGTTCTTGTCAGTTTCCTATGCAGAGTTGAACTAGATATGGCCCGTGTGTGTAGGAAGCACAGTTCTTTTGTTCTGAGCAAGCTCACTGTTCGGACCCCATAGGAAACACAGTAGAGTAGGCGAGTGCTCTTTTATCAAAAGCAGAGTGTGTTTCTTGTAAGTCTAGCTAGTGTTTGTTTCCCAGTCAGAAACATAGTTGAATCACACGCAGTTTCTGGTCCTATGAGCAAGAGTTGTTTTCTGGTAAGAAGAGTCACTATTGCGCTCCCATTGCCATACACAGTGCAAATAGCACTGGCGTTTGTTCCCAGCATGTACAATGTATTGGACAGAGGACGATCTACTGTTCTTGTCAGTTTCCAAAGCAGAGTTGAACTAGATATGGCCCGTGTGTGTAGGAAGCACAGTTCTTTTGTTCTGAGCAAGCTCACTGTTCGGACCCCATTGGAAACACAGTAGAGTAGAAGAGTGCTCTTTTCTCAAAAGCAGAGTGTGTTTCTTGTAAGGCTAGCTGGTGTTTGTTTCCCAGTCAGAAACGGAGTTGAATCCCACTCAGTTTCTGGTCCTACAAGCAAGAGTTGTTTTCTGGTAAGAAGAGTCACCATTGTGCTTACTTTGCCATACACAGTGCAAATAGCACTCGTGTCTGCTCCCAGCAAGTACCGTGTATTGAACTGAAGAGGAGCTACTATTGTTGTCAGTTTCCTAAGCAGAGTTCAACTAGATATGGCCCGTGTGTGTAGGAAGCACAGTTCTTTTGTTCTGAGCAAGCTCACTGTTCTGGCCCTATAGGATACACATTAGAGTAGAAGAATGCTCTTTTCTCAAACGCAGAGTGTGTTTCATGTGAGGTGAGCTAGCTTTTGTTTCCCAGTCCTAAATGGAATTGAATCACATGCAGTTTCTGGTACTATGAGCAACAGTTGTTTTCTGGTAAGGAAAGTCACTATGGTGTTCCCTTTGCCATACAGTGCTAATAGCACTCGCGTCTGCTCCCAGCAAGTACAGTGTATTGGACTGAAGAGGAGCTACTGTTCTTGTCAGTTTCCGAAACAGAGTTGAACTAGATATGGCCCATGTGTGTAGGAAGCACAGTTCTTTTGTTCTGAGCAAGCTCACTGTTCGGACCCCATAGGAAACACAGTAGAGTAGAAGAGTGCTCTTTTCTCAAAAGCAGAGTGTGTTTCTTGTAAGGCAAGCTAGCGTTTGTTTCCCAGTCCTAAATGGAGTTGAATCACATGCAGTTTCTGGTCCTACGAGCAAGAGTTGTTTTCTGGTAAGAAGAGTCACTATTGTGCTCCCATTGTCATATACAGGGCAAATAGCACGGGCGTCTGTTCCCAGCATGTAAAGTATTGGACTGAAGAGGATCTACTCTTCTTGTCAGTTTCCTAAGCAGAATTGAACTAGATATGGCCCGTGTGTGTAGGAAGCACAGTTCTTTTGTTCTGAGCAAGCTCATTGTTCTGGCCCTATAAGAAACACAATAGATTAGAAGAGTGCTCTTTTCTCAAAAGCAGAGTGTGTTACTTCTAAGGCGAGCTATGGTTTGTTTCCCAGTCCTAAATGGAGTTGAATCACATGCAGTTTCTGGTCCTACAGGCAAGAGTTGTTTTCTGGTGGGAAGAGTCACAATTGAGCTCCCATTGTCATACACAGTGCAAATAGCTCTCGCGTCTGCTCCCAGCAAGTACATTGTATTAGGCATAAGAGGAGCTACTGTTCTTGTCAGTTTCCTATGCAGAGTTGAACTAGATATGGCCCGTGTGTGTAGGAAGCACAGTTCTTTTGTTCTGAGCAAGCTCATTGTTCTGAACCTATAGGAAACACAATAGAGTAGAAGAGAGCTCTTTTCTCAAAAGCAGAGTGTGTTTCTTGTAAGGCTAGCTAGTGTTTGATTCCCAGTGAGAAATGAAGTTGAATCCCATGCAGTTTCTGGTCCTACGAGAAAGAGTTGTTTTCTGGTAAGAAGAGTCAGTATTGCGCTCCCATTGCCATACACAGTGTAAATAGCACTCACGTCTGCTCCTAGCAAGTACAGTGTATTGGACTGAAGAGGAGCTACGGTTCTTGTCAGTTTCCTAAGCAGAGTTGAACTAGATATGGCCCGTGTGTATGAAGCACAGTTCTTTTGTTCTGAGTAAGCTCACTGTTCTGGCCCTTTAGGAAACACAGTAGAGTAGTAGAGTGCTCTTTTCTCAAAAGCAGAGTGTGTTTCTTGTAAGGGGAGCTAGCGTTTGTTTCCCAGTCCTAAATGGAATTGAATCACATGCAGTTTCTGGTACTACGAGCAACAGTTGTTTTCTGGTAAGGAAAGTCACTATGGTGCTCCCTTTGCCATACACAGTGCAAATAGCACTCGCGACTGCTCCCAGCAAGTACAGTGTATTGGACTGAAGAGGAGCTACTGTTCTTTTCAGTTTTTGAAGCAGAGTTGAACTAGATATGGCCCATGTGTGTGGGAAGCACAGTTCTTTTGTTCTGAGCAAGCTCACTGTTCGGACCCCATAGGAAACACTGTAGAGTAGAAGAGTGCTCTTTTTTCAAAAGCAGAGTGTGTTTCTTGTAAGGCAAGCTAGCGTTTGTTTCCCAGTTAAATGGAGTTGAATCCCATGCAGTTTCTGGTCCTACGAGCAAGAGTTGTTTTCTGGTAAGAAGAGTCACTATTGTGCTCCCATTGTCATACATAGGGCAAATAGCACGGGGGTCTGTTCCCAGCATGTATAGTGTATTGGACTGAACAGGATCTACTCTTCTTGTCAGTTTCCTCAGCAGAGTTGAACTAGATATGGCCTGTGTGTGTAGGAAGCACAGTTCTTTTGTTCTGAGCAAGCTCACTGTTCTGGCCCTATAAGAAAACCGTAGAGTAGAAGAGTGCTCTTTTCTCAAAAGCAGAGTGTGTTTCTTCTAAGGCGAGCTAGGGTTTGTTTCCCAGTCCTAAATGGAGTTGAATCACATGCAGTTTCTGGTCCTACACTCAAGAGTTGTTTTCTGGTGGGAAGAGTCACTATTGAGCTCCCATTGTCATACACAGTGCAAATAGCTCTCGTGTCTGCTCCCAGCAAGTACATTGTATTAGATAGAAGAGGAGCTACTGTTCTTGTCAGTTTCCTAAGCAGAGTTGAACTAGATATGGCCCGTGTGTGTAGGAAGCACAGTTCTTTTGTTCTGAGCAAGCTCACTGTTCTGAACCTATAGGAAACACAGTAGAGTAGAAGAGTGCTTTTTTTTCAAAAGCAGAGTGTGTTTCTTGTAAGGCTAGCTAGTGTTTGTTTCCCAGTGAGAAATGAAGTTGAATCCCATACATTTTCTGGTCCTACGAGCAAGAGTTGTTTTCTGGTAAGAAGAGTCACTATTGCGCTCCCATTGCCATACACAGTGCAAAAAGCACTCGCGTCTGCTCCTAGCAATACAGTGTATTGGACTGAAGAGGAGCTACTGTTCTTGTCAGTTTCCTAAACAGAGTTGAACTAGATATGGCCCGTGTGTGTAGGAAGCACAGTTCTTTTGTTCTGAGCAAGCTCACTGTTCTGGCCTTTTAGGAAACACAGTAGTGTAGAAGAATGCTCTTTTCTCAAAAGCAGAGTGTGTTTCTTGTAAGGGGACCTAGCGTTTGTTTCCCAGTCCTAAATGGAGTGGAATCACATGCAGTTTCTGGTACTATGAGCAACAGTTGTTTTCTGGTGAGGAAAGTCACTATGGTGCTCCCTTTGTCATACACAGTGCAAATAGCACTCAAGTCTGCTCCCAGCAAGTACAGTGTATTGGACTGAAGAGGAGCTACTGTTCTTGTCAGTTTCCGAAGCAGAGTTGAACAAGATATGGCCCATGTGTGGAGGAAGCACAGTTCTTTTGTTCTGAGCAAGCTCACTGTTCTGGCCCTTTAGGAAACACAGTAGAGTAGAAGAGTGCTCTTTCTCAAAGGCAGAGTGTGTTTCTTCTAAGGCGAGCTAGGGTTTGCTTCCCAGTCCTAAATGAAGTTGAATCACAAGCAGTTTCTTGTCCTATGAGCAAGAGTTTTTTTCTGGTAAAAAGAGTCACTATTGTGCTCCCATTGCAATACACAGTGCAAATAGCACTCGCGTCTGTTCCCAGCAAGTACAGTGTATTGGACTGAAGAGGACCTACTGTTCTTGTCAGTTTCCTAAGCAGAGTTGAACTAGATATGACCCGTGTGTGTAGGAAGGACATTTCTTTTGTTCTGAGCAAGCTCACTGTTCAGACTCCATAGGAAACACAGTAGAGTAGAAGAGTGCTCATTTCTCAAAAGCAGAGTGTGTTTCTTGTAAGGCTAGCTAGTGTTTGTTTTCCAGTCAGAAACGGAGTTGAATCCCATGCAGTTTCTGGTCTTGCAAGCAAGAGTTGTTTTCTGGTAAGAAGAGTCACTAATACACTCCCATTGCCATACAGAGTGCAAATAGCACTCGCATCTGTTCCCAGCATGTACAGTGTATTGGACTAAAGAGGATCTACTGTTCTTGTCAGTTTCCTAAGCAGAGTTGAACTAGATATGGCCCGTGTGTGTAGGAAGCACAGTTCTTTTGTTCTGAGCAAGCTCACTGTTCTGGCCCTATAGGATACACAGTAGAGTAGAAGAGTGCTCTTTTCTCAAAAGCAGAGTGTGTTTCTTCTAAGGCGAGCTATTATTTGTTTCCCAGTCCTAAATGGAGTTGAATCACATGCAGTTTTTGGTACTACGATCAAGAGTTGTTTTCTGGTAAGGAAAGTCACTATTGTGCTACCTTTGCCATACACAGTGCAAATAGCACTCGCGTCTGTTCCCAGCAAGTACAGTGTATTGGACTGAAGAGGAGCTACTGTTCTTGTCAGTTTCCTATGCTGAGTTGAACTAGATATGTCCCTTTTGTGTAGGAAGCACAGTTCTTTTGTTCTGAGAAAGCTCACTGTTCTGGCCTTATAGGAAACACAGTAGAGTAGAAGAGTGCTCTTTTCTCAAATGCAGAGTGTGTTTCTTGTAAGGCAAGTTAGTGTTTGTTTCCCAGTCCTAAATTGAGTTGAATCCCATGCAGTTTCTGGTCCTACGAACAATAGTTGTTTTCTGGTATGAAGAGTCACTATTGTGCTCCCATTGTCATACACAGGGCAAATAGCACTGGCGTCTGTTCCCAGCATGTACAGTGTATTGGACTGAAGAGGATGTACTGTTCTTGTCAGTTTCCTAAGCAGAGTTGAACTAGATATGGCCCTTATGTGTAGGAAGCGCAGTTCTTTTGTTCTGAGCAAGCTCACTGTTCTGGCCCTATAGGAAACACAGTAGAGTAGAAGAGTGCTCTTTTCTCAAAAGCAGAGTGTGTTTCTTCTAAGGCAAGCTAGCGTTTCTTTCCCAGTTAAATGGAGTTGAATCACATGCAGTTTCTGGTCCACAAGCAAGAGTTGTTTTCTGGTAAAAAGAGTCACTATGGAGCTCCCATTGTCATACACAGTGCAAATAGCACTCCCGTCTGCTCCCAGCAAGTACAGTGTATTGAACTGAAGAGGAGCTACTGTTCTTGTCAGTTTCCTAAGCAGAGTTGAACTAGATATGGCCCGTGTGTGTAGGAAGCACAGTTCTTTTGTTCTGAGCAAGCTCACTGTTCAGACCCCTTAGGAAACATAGTAGAGTAGAAGAGTACTCTTTTCTCAAAAGCAGAGTTTGTTTCTTGTAAGGCAAGCTAGCGTTTGTTTCCCAGTCCTAAATGGAGTTGAATCACATGCAGTTTCTGGTCCTACGAGCAAGAGTTGTTTTCTGGTAAGAACAGTCACTATTGCCCTCCCATTGCCATACACAGTGCAAATAGGAATCGCGTCTGTTCCCAGCAAGTACAGTGTATTGGACAGAAGAGGAGCTACTGTTCTTGTCAGTTTCATAAGCAGAGTTGAACCAGATATGGCCCATGTGTGTAGGAAGCACAGTTCTTTTGTTCTGAGCAAACTCTCTGTTCGGAACACATAGGAAACACAGTAGAGTAGAAGAGTGCTCTTTTCTCAAAAGCAGAGTGTGTTTCTTGTAAGGCAAGCTAGCGTTTGTTTCCCAGTCCGAAATGGAGTTGAGTCCCATGCAGTTTCTGGTTCTATGAGCAAGAGTTGTTTTCTGGTAAGAAGATTCACTATTGTGCTCCCATTGTCATACACAGGGCAAATAGCACGGGCGTCTGTTCCCAGCATGTAAAGTGTATTGGACTGAAGAGGATCTACTCTTCTTGTCAGTTTCCTAAGCAGAGTTGAACTAGATATGGCCCGTGTGTGTAGGAAGCACAGTTCTTTTGTTCTGAGCAAGCTCACTGTTCAGACCCTATAGGAAACACTGTAGAGTAGAAGAGTGCTCTTTTCTAAAAAGCAGAGTGTGTTTTTTTTAAGGCGAGCTATGGTTTGTTTACCAGTCCTAAATGGAGTTGAATCACATGCAGTTTCTGGTCCTACAGGCAAGAGTTGTTTTCTGGTGGGAAGAGTCACTATTGAGCTCCCATTGTCATACACAGTGCAAATAGCTCTCACGTCTGCTCCCAGCAAGTACATTGTATTAGACAGAAGAGGAGCTACTGTTCTTGTCAGTGTCCTATGCAGAGTTGAACTAGATATGGCCCGTGTGTGTAGGAAGCACAGTTCTTTTGTTCTGAGCAAGCTCACTGTTCGGACCCCATAGGAAACACAGTAGAGTAGGCGAATGCTCTTTTATCAAAAGCAGAGTGTGTTTCTTGTAAGTCTAGCTAGTGTTTGTTTCCCAGTCCTAAATGGAGTTGAATCACACGCAGTTTCTGGTCCTATGAGCAAGAGTTGTTTTCTGGTAAGAAGAGTCACTATTGCGCTCCCATTGCCATACACAGTGCAAATAGCACTCGCGTCTGCTCCCAGCAAGTACAGTGTATTGGACTGAAGAGGAGCTACTGTTCTTGTCAGTTTCCTAAGCAGAGTTGAAATAGATGTGGCCCGTTTGTGTAGGAAGCACAGTTCTTTTGTTCTGAGCAAGCTCACTGTTCAGACCCTATAGGAAACACTGTAGAGTAGAAGAGTGCTCTTTTCTCAAAAGCAGAGTGTGTTTCTTGTAAAGGAAGCTAGCGTTTGTTTCCCAGGTTTAAATGGAGTTGAATCTCATGCAGTTTCTGGTCCTACGAGCAAGAGTTGTTTTCTGGTAAGGAAAGTCACTATGGCGCTCCCTTAGCCACACACAGTGCAAATAGCACTCGTGTATGTTCCCAGCAAGTACAGTGTATTGGAAAGAAGAGGATATACTGTTCTTGTCAGTTTCCTAAGCAGAGTGGAACTAGATATGACCCGTGTGTGTAGGAAGCACAGTTCTTTTTTCTGAGCAAGCTCACGGTTCCGAGCCCATAGGAAACACAGTAGAGTAGAAGAGTGCTCTTTTCTCAAAATCATAGTGTGTTTCTTGTAAGGCGAGCTAGCATTTGTTTCCCAGTCCTAAATGGAGTTGAATCCCATGCAGTTTCTGGTCCTACGAGCAAGAGTTGTTTTCTGGTAAGAAGAGTCACTATTGTGCTCCCATTGTCATACACAGGGCAAATAGCACTGGCATCTGTTCCCAGCATGTACAGTGTGTTAGACTGAAGAGGATCTACTGTTCTTGTCAGTTTCCTAAGCAGAGATGAACTAGATATGGCCCGTGTGTATAGGAAGCACAGTACTTTTGTTCTGAGCAAACTCACTGTTCTGGCCCTATAGGAAACACAGTAGAGTAGAAGAGTGCTCTTTTCTCAAAAGCAGAGTGTGTTTCTTGTAAGGCGAGCTAGCATTTGTTTCCCAGTCCTAAATGGAGTTGAATCCCATGCAGTTTCTGGTCCTACGAGCAAGATTGTTTTCTGGTAAGAAGAGTCACTATTGTGATCCCATTGCCATACACAGTGCAAATAGCACTAGCGTCTGCTCCCAGTAAGTACAGTGTATTGGACTGAAGAGGAGCTACTGTTCTTGTCAGTTTCAGAAGCAGAGTTGAAGTAGATATGGCCCATGTGTGTAGGAAGCACAGTTCTTTTGTTCTGAGCAAGCTCACTGTTCAGACCCCATAGGAAACACAGTAGAGTAGAAGAGTGCTCTTTTCTCAAAAGCAAAGAGTGTTTCTTGCAAGGCAAGCTAGCGTTTTTTCCCAGTCCTAAATGGAGTTGAATCCCATGCAGTTTCTGGTCCTACAAGCAAGAGGTGTTTTCTGGTAAGAAGAGTCACTATTGTGCTCCCATTGTCATACACAGGGCAAATAGCACGGGGGTCTGTTCCCAGCATGTAAAGTGTATTGGACTGAAGAGGATCTACTCTTCTTGTCAGTTTCCTAAGCAGAGTTGAACTAGATATGGCCCGTGTGTGTGGGAAGCACAGTTCTTTTGTTCTGAGCAAGCTCACTGTTCGGACACCATAGGAAACACAGTAGAGTAGAAGAGTGCTCTTTTCTCAAAAGCAGAGTGTGTTTCTTGTAAGGCAAGCTAGCGTTTGTTTCCCAGTCCTAAATGGAGTTGAATCCCATGCAGTTTCTGATCCTACAGGCAAGAGTTGTTTTCTGGTGGGAAGAGTCACTATTGAGCTCCCATTGTCATACACAGTGCAAATAGCTCTCACGTCTGCTCCCAGCAAGTACATTGTATTAGACAGAAGAGGAGCTACTGTTCTTGTCAGTTTCCTATGCAGAGTTGAACTAGATATGGCCCGTGTGTGTAGGAAGCACAGTTCTTTTGTTCTGAGCAAGCTGACTGTTCTGAAAATATAGGAAACACAGTAGAGTAGAAGAGTGCTCTTTTCTCAAAAGCAGAGTGTGTTTCTTGTAAGGCTAGCTAGTGTTTGTTTCCCAGTGAGAAATGAAGTTGAATCCCATGCATTTTCTGGTCCTACAAGCAAGAGTTGTTTTCTGGTAGGAAGAGTCACTATTGCGCTCCCATTGCCATACACAGTGCAAATATCACTCGGGTCTGCTCATAACAAGTACAGTGTATTGGACTGAAGAGGAGCTACTGTTCTTGTCAGTTTCCTAAGCAGATTTGAACTAGATATGGCCCATGTGTAGGAAACACAGTTCTTTTGTTCTGAGCAAGCTCACTGTTCTGGCGGTTTATGAATCACAGTAGAGTAGAAGAGTGCTCTTTTCTCAAAAGCAGAGTGCGTTTCTTCTAAGGCAAGCTAGCGTTTGTTTACCAGTCCTAAATGGAGTTGAATCACATGCAGTTTCTCGTCCTACAGGCAAGAGTTGTTTTCTGGTGGGAAGAGTCACTATTGAACTCCCATTGTCATACACAGTGCTAATAGCTCTCGCGTCTGCTGGGAGCAAGTACATTGTATTGGACAGAAGAGGAGCTAATGTTCTTGTCAGTTTCCTAAGCAGAGTTGAACTAGATTTGGCCCGTGTGTGTAGGAAGCACAGTTCTTTTGTTCTGAGCAATCTCTCTGTTCAGAACTTATATGAAACACAGTAGAGTAGATGAGTGCTCTTTTCTCAAAAGCAGAGTGTGTTTCTTCTAAGGCGAGCTAGCATTTGGTTCCGAGTCCTAAATGGAGTTGATTCACATGCAGTTTCTGGTCCTACAAGCAAGAGTTGTTTTCTGGTAATAAGAGGCACTATTACGCTCACATTGTCATACACAGGGCAAGTAGCACTGGCGTTTGTTCCCAGCATGTACAATGTATTGGACTGAGGACGATCTACTGTTCTTGTCAGTTTCCAAAGCAGAGTTGAACTAGATATGGCCCGTGTGTGTAGGAAGCACAGTTCTTTTGTTCTGAGCAAGCTCACTGTTCGGACCCCATTGGAAACACAGTAGAGTAGAAGAGTTCTCTTTTCTCAAAAGCAGAGTGTGTTTCTTGTAAGGCTAGCTGGTGTTTGTTTCCCAGTCAGAAACGGAGTTGAATCCCACTCAGTTTCTGGTCCTACAAGCAAGAGTTGTTTTCTGGTAAGAAGAGTCACCATTGTGCTTACTTTGCCATACACAGTGCAAATAGCACTCGTTTCTGCTCCCAGCAAGTACCGTGTATTGAACTGAAAAGGAGCTACTATTGTTGTCAGTTTCCTAAGCAGAGTTAAACTAGATATGGCCCGTGTGTGTAGGAAGCACAGTTCTTTTGTTCTGAGCAAGCTCACTGTTCTGGCCCTATAGGATACACATTAGAGTAGAAGAATGCTCTTTTCTCAAACGCAGAGTGTGTTTCATGTGAGGTGAGCTAGCTTTTGTTTCCCAGTCCTAAATGGAATTGAATCACATGCAGTTTCTGGTACTATGAGCAACAGTTGTTTTCTGGTAAGGAAAGTCACTATGGTGTTCCCTTTGCCATACACAGTGCTAATAGCACTCGCGTCTGCTCCCAGCAAGTACAGTGTATTGGACTGAAGAGGAGCTACTGTTCTTGTCAGTTTCCGAAACAGAGTTGAACTAGATATGGCCCATGTGTGTAGGAAGCACAGTTCTTTTGTTCTGAGCAAGCTCACTGTTCGGACCCCATAGGAAACACAGTAGAGTAGAAGAGTGCTCTTTTCTCAAAAGCAGAGTGTGTTTCTTGTAAGGCAAGCTAGCGTTTGTTTCGCAGTCCTAAATGGAGTTGAATCACATGCAGTTTCTGGTCCTACGAGCAAGAGTTGTTTTCTGGTAAGAAGAGTCACTATTGTGCTCCCATTGTCATATACAGGGCAAATAGCACGGGCGTCTGTTCCCAGCATGTAAAGTATTGGACTGAAGAGGATCTACTCTTCTTGTCAGTTTCCTAAGCAGAATTGAACTAGATATGGCCCGTGTGTGTAGGAAGCACAGTTCTTTTGTTCTGAGCAAGCTCATTGTTCTGGCCCTATAAGAAACACAATAGATTAGAAGAGTGCTCTTTTCTCAAAAGCAGAGTGTGTTACTTCTAAGGCGAGCTATGGTTTGTTTCCCAGTCCTAAATGGAGTTGAATCACATGCAGTTTCTGGTCCTACAGGCAAGAGTTGTTTTCTGGTGGGAAGAGTCACAATTGAGCTCCCATTGTCATACACAGTGCAAATAGCTCTCGCGTCTGCTCCCAGCAAGTACATTGTATTAGGCATAAGAGGAGCTACTGTTCTTGTCAGTTTCCTATGCAGAGTTGAACTAGATATGGCCCGTGTGTGTAGGAAGCACAGTTCTTTTGTTCTGAGCAAGCTCATTGTTCTGAACCTATAGGAAACACAGTAGAGTAGAAGAGAGCTCTTTTCTCAAAAGCAGAGTGTGTTTCTTGTAAGGCTAGCTAGTGTTTGTTTCCCAGTGAGAAATGAAGTTGAATCCCATGCAGTTTCTGGTCCTATGAGCAAGAGTTGTTTTCTGGTAAGAAGAGTCACTATTGCGCTCCCATTGCCATACACAGTGTAAATAGCACTCACGTCTGCTCCTAGCAAGTACAGTGTATTGGACTGAAGAGGAGCTACGGTTCTTGTCAGTTTCCTAAGCAGAGTTGAACTAGATATGGCCAGTGTGTATGAAGCACAGTTCTTTTGTTCTGAGTAAGCTCACTGTTCTGGCCCTTTAGGAAACACAGTAGAGTAGTAGAGTGCTCTTTTCTCAAAAGCAGAGTGTGTTTCTTGTAAGGGGAGCTAGCGTTTGTTTCCCAGTCCTAAATGGAATTGAATCACATGCAGTTTCTGGTACTACGAGCAACAGTTGTTTTCTGGTAAGGAAAGTCACTATGGTGCTCCCTTTGCCATACACAGTGCAAATAGCACTCGCGACTGCTCCCAGCAAGTACAGTGTATTGGACTGAAGAGGAGCTACTGATCTTTTCAGTTTTTGAAGCAGAGTTGAACTAGATATGGCCCATGTGTGTAGGAAGCACAATTCTTTTGTTCTGAGCAAGCTCACTGTTCGGACCCCATAGGAAACACTGTAGAGTAGAAGAGTGCTCTTTTTTCAAAAGCAGAGTGTGTTTCTTGTAAGGCAAGCTAGCGTTTGTTTCCCAGTTAAATGGAGTTGAATCCCATGCAGTTTCTGGTCCTACGAGCAAGAGTTGTTTTCTGGTAAGAAGAGTCACTATTGTGCTCCCATTGTCATACATAGGGCAAATAGCACGGGGGTCTGTTCCCAGCATGTATAGTGTATTGGACTGAACAGGATCTACTCTTCTTGTCAGTTTCCTCAGCAGAGTTGAACTAGATATGGCCTGTGTGTGTAGGAAGCACAGTTCTTTTGTTCTGAGCAAGCTCACTGTTCTGGCCCTATAAGAAAAACCGTAGAGTAGAAGAGTGCTCTTTTCTCAAAAGCAGAGTGTGTTTCTTCTAAGGCGAGCTAGGGTTTGTTTCCCAGTCCTAAATGGAGTTGAATCACATGCAGTTTCTGGTCCTACACTCAAGAGTTGTTTTCTGGTGGGAAGAGTCACTATTGAGCTCCCATTGTCATACACAGTGCAAATAGCTCTCGCGTCTCCTCGCAGCAAGTACATTGATTTGGACAGAAGAGGAGCTACTGTTCTTGTCAGTTTCCTAAGCAGAGTTGAACTAGATATGGCCCGTGTGTGTAGGAAGCACAGTTCTTTTGTTCTGAGCAAGCTCACTGTTCTGAACCTATAGGAAACACACTGGAGTAGAAGAGTGCTCTTTTTTCAAAAGCAGATTGTGTTTCTTGTAAGGCAAGTTAGTGTTTGTTTCCCAGTCCTAAATTGAGTTGAATCCCATGCAGTTTCTGGTCCTACGAACAATAGTTGTTTTCTGGTATGAAGAGTCACTATTGTGCTCCCATTGTCATACACAGGGCAAATAGCACTGGCGTCTGTTCCCAGCAAGTACAGTGTTTGGACAGAAGAGGAGCTACTGTTCTTGTCAGTTTCCTAAGCAGCGTTGAACGAAATATGGCCCGTGTGTGTAGGAAGCACAGTTCTTTTGTTCTGAGCAAGCTCACTGTTCAGACCCCTTAGGAAACATAGTAGAGTAGAAGAGTACTCTTTTCTCAAAAGCAGAGTTTGTTTCTTGTAAGGCAAGCTAGCGTTTGTTTCCCAGTCCTAAATGGAGTTGAATCACATGCAGTTTCTGGTCCTACGAGCAAGAGTTGTTTTCTGGTAAGAACAGTCACTATTGCCCTCCCATTGCCATACACAGTGCAAATAGGAATCGCGTCTGTTCCCAGCAAGTACAGTGTATTGGACAGAAGAGGAGCTACTGTTCTTGTCAGTTTCATAAGCAGAGTTGAACAAGATATGGCCCATGTGTGTAGGAAGCACAGTACTTTTGTTCTGAGCAAACTCTCTGTTCGGAACCCATAGGAAACACTGTAGAGTAGAAGAGTGCTCTTTTCTCAAAAGCAGAGTGTGTTTCTTGTAAGGCAAGCTAGCTTTTGTTTCCCAGTCCGAAATGGAGTTGAGTCCCATGCAGTTTCTGGTTCTATGAGCAAGAGTTGTTTTCTGGTAAGAAGAGTCACTATTGTGCTCCCATTGTCATACACAGGGCAAACAGCACTGGCGTCTGTTCCCAGCAAGTACAGTGTATTGGACAGAAGAGGAGCTACTGTTCTTGTCAGTTTCCTAAGCAGCGTTGAACTAAATATGGCCCCTGTGTGTAGGAAGCACAGTTTTTTGTTCTGAGCAAGCTCACTGTTCTGGCCCTTTAGGAAACACAGTAGAGTAGAAGAGTGCTCTTTTCTCAAAAGCAGAGTGCGTTTCTTCTAAGGCGAGCTAGCGTTTGTTTACCAGTCCTAAATGGAGTTGAATCCCATGCAGTTTCTGGTCCTACAGGCAAGAGTTGTTTTCTGGTGGGAAGAGTCACTATTGAGCTCCCATTGTCATACACAGTGCAAATAGCTCTCGCGTCTCCTCGCAGCAAGTACATTGATTTGGACAGAAGAGGAGCTAATGTTCTTGTCAGTTTCCTAAGCAGAGTTGAACTAGATATGGCCCGTGTGTGTAGGAAGCACAGTTCTTTTGTTCTGAGCAAGCTCACTGTTCAGAACTTATAGGAAACACAGTAGAGTAGATGAGTGCTCTTTTCTCAAAAGCAGAGTGTGTTTCTTCTAAGGCGAGCTATTATTTGTTTCCCAGTCCTAAATGGAGTTGAATCACATGCAGTTTCTGGTCCTACAAGCAAGAGTTGTTTTCTGGTAATAAGAGGCACTCTTACGCTCCCATTATCATACACAGTGCAAATAGCACTGTCGTTTGTTCCCAGCATGTACAATGTATTGGACTGAGGACGATCTACTGTTCTTGTCAGTTTCCAAAGCAGAGTTGAACTAGATATGGCCCGTGTGTGTAGGAAGCACAGTTCTTTTGTTCTGAGCAAGCTCACTGTTCAGACTCCATAGGAAACACAGTAGAGTAAAAGAGTGCTCTTTTCTCAAAAGCAGAGTGTGTTTCTTGTAAGGCTACCTAGTGTTTGTTTTCCAGTCAGAAACGGAGTTGAATCCCATGCAGTTTCTGGTCTTGCAAGCAAGAGTTGTTTTCTGGTAAGAAGAGTCACTATTGCACTCCCATTGCCATACAGAGTGCAAATAGCACTCGCATCTGTTCCCAGCATGTACAGTGTATTGGACTGAAGAGGAGCTACTGTTCTTGTCAGTTTCCTAAGCAGAGTTGAACGAAATATGGCCCGTGTGTGTAGGAAGCACAGTTCTTTTGTTCTGAGCAAGCTCACTGTTCAGACCCCTTAGGAAACATAGTAGAGTAGACGAGTACTCTTTTCTCAAAAGCAGAGTGTGTTTCTTGTAAGGCAAGCTAGCGTTTGTTTCCCAGTTCTTAATGGAGTTGAATCACATGCAGTTTCTGGTCCTACGAGCAAGAGTTGTTTTCTGGTAAGAACAGTCACTATTGCCCTCCCATTGCCATACACAATGCAAATAGCAATTGCGTCTGTTCCCAGCAAGTACAGTGTATTGGACAGAAGAGGAGCTACTGTTCTTGTCAGTTTCCAAAGCAGAGCTGAACTAGATATGGCCCGTGTGTGTAGGAAGCACAGTTCTTTTGTTCTGAGCAAGCTCACTGTTCTGGCCCTATAGAATACACAGTAGAGTAGAAGAGTGCTCTTTTCTCAAAAGCAGAGTGTGTTTCTTGTAAGGTGAGCTAGCGTTTGTTTCCCAATCCTAAATGGAATTGAATCACATGCAGTTTTTGGTACTACGATCAAGAGTTGTTTTCTGGTAAGGAAAGTCACTATTGTGCTACCTTTGCCATACACAGTGCAAATAGCACTCGCGTCTGTTCCCAGCAAGTACAGTGTATTGGACTGAAGAGGAGCTACTGTTCTTGTCAGTTTCCTAAGCAGAGTTGAACGAGATATGTCCCGTTTGTGAAGGAAGCACAGTTCTTTTGTTCTAAGAAAGCTCACTGTTCTGGCCATATAGGAAACACACTAGAGTAGAAGAGTGCTTTTTTCTCAAAATCAGAGTGTGTTTCTTGTAAGGCGAGCTAGTGTTTGTTTCGCAATCCTAAATGGAGTTGAATCCCATGCAGATTCTGGTCCTACGAGCAAGAGTTTTTTTCTGGTAAGAAGATTCACTATTGTACTCCCTTTGTCATACACAGTGAAAATAGCACTGGCGTCTGTTCCCAGCTTGTACAGTGTATGGACTGAAGAGGATCTACTGTTCTTGTCAGTTTCCTAAGCAGAGTTGAACTAGATATGGCCCGTGTGCAGGAAGCACAGTTCTTATGTTCTGAGCAAGCTCACTGTTCTGGCCCTTTAGGAAACACAGTAGAGTAGAAGAGTGCTCTTTTCTCAAAGCAGAGTGTGTTTCTTGTAAGGCGAGCTAGCATTTGTTTCCCAGTCCTAAATGGTGTTGAATCTCAGGCAGTTTCTGGTCCTATGAGCAAGAGTTGTTTTTTGGTAAGAAGAGTCACCATTGCGCTCCCATTGCCCTACACAGTGCAAATAGCTCTGGTGTCTGTTCCCAGCAAATACTGTGTATTGGACAGAGGAGGAGCTACTGTTCTTGTCAGTTTCCTAAGCAGAGTTGGACTAGATATGGCCCGTGTGTGTAGGAAGCACAGTTCTTTTGTTCTGAGCAAGCTCACTGTTCGGACCCCATTGGAAACACAGTAGAGTAGAAGAGTGTTCTTTTCTCAAATGCAGAGTGTGTTTCTTTTAAGGCTAGATAGTGTTTGTTTCCCAGTCAGAAACGGAGTTGAATCCCATGCAGTTTCTGGTCCTATGAGCAAGAGTTGTTTTTCTGGTAAGAAGAGTCACTATTGCGCTCCCATTGCATTACACAGTGCAAATAGCACTCGCATCTGCTCCCAGCAAGTACAGTGTACTGCACTGAAGAGGAGCTACTGTTCTTGTCAGTTTCCTAAGCAGAATTAAACTAGATGTGGCCCGTTTGTGTAGGAAGCACAGTTCTTTTTTTCTGAGCAAGCTCACTGTTCTGGCCCTATAAGAAACATTGTAGAGTAGAAGAGTGCTCTTTTCTCAAAGCAGAGTGTGTTTCTTGTAAGGCGAGCTAGCGTTTGTTTCCCAATCCTAAATGGAGTTGAATCCCATGCAGATTCTGGTCCTACGAGCAAGAGTTGTTTTCTGGTAAGAAGATTCACTATTGTACTCCCATTGTCATACACAGGGCAAATAGCACTGGCGTCAGTTCCCAGCATGTACAGTGTATTGGACTGAAGAGGATCTACTGTTCTTGTCAGTTTCCTAAGCAGAGTTGAACTAGATATGGCCCGTGTGTGTAGGAAGCACAGTTCTTTTGTTCTGAGCAAGCTCACTGTTCTGGCCATATAGGAAACACAGTAGAGTAGAAGAGTGCTCTTTTCTCTAAGCAGAGTGTGTTTCTTGTAAGGCGAGCTAGCATTTGTTTCCCAGTCCTAAATGGTGGTGAATCTCAGGCAGTTTCTGGTCCTACGAGCAAGAGTTGTTTTCTGGTAAGAAGAGTCACCATTGCGCTCCCATTGCCATACACAGTGCAAATAGCACTGGCGTCTGTTCCCAGCAAGTACTGTGTATTGGACAGAGGAGTAGCTACTGTTCTTGTCAGTTTCCTAAGCAGAGTTGGACTAGATATGGCCCGTGTGTGTAGGAAGCACAGTTCTTTTGTTCTGAGCAAGCTCACTGTTCTGGCCCTTTAGGAAACACAGTAGTGTAGAAGAATGCTCTTTTCTCAAAAGCAGAGTGTGTTTCTTGTAAGGGGAGCTAGCATTTGTTTCCCAGTCCTAAATGGAATTGAATCACATGCAGTTTCTGGTACTACGAGCAACAGTTGTTTTCTGGTAAGGAAAGTCACTATGGTGCTCCCTTTGTCATACACAGTGCAAATAGCACTCGCGTCTGCTCCAAGCAAGTACAGTGTATTGGACTGAAGAGGAGCTACTGTTCTTGTCAGTTTCCGAAGCAGAGTTGAACAAGATATGGCCCATGTGTGTAGGAAGCACAGTTCTTTTGTTCTGAGCAAACTCTCTGTTCGGACCCCATAGGAAACACAGTAGAGTAGAAGAGTGCTCTTTTCTCAAAAGCAGAGTATGTTTCTTGTAAGGCAAGCTAGCGTTTGTTTCCCAGTCCTAAATGGAGTTGAGTCCCATGCAGTTTCTGGTCCTATGAGCAAGAGTTGTTTTCTGGTAAGAAGAGTCACTATTGTGTTCCGATTGTCATACACAGGGCAAATAGCACTGGCGTCTGTTCCCAGCAAGTACAGTGTATTGGACAGAAGAGGAGCTACTGTTCTTGTCAGTTTCCTAAGCAGCGTTGAACTAAATATGGCCCGTGTGTGTAGGAAGCACAGTTTTTTGTTCTGAGCAAGCTCACTGTTCTGGCCCTATAGGAAACACAGTAGAGTAGAAGAGTGCTCTTTTCTCAAAAGCAGAGTGCGTTTCTTCTAAGGCGAGCTAGCGTTTGTTTACCAGTCCTAAATGGAGTTGAATCCCATGCAGTTTCTGGTCCTACAGGCAAGAGTTGTTTTCTGGTGGGAAGAGTCACTATTGAGCTCCCATTGTCATACACAGTGCAAATAGCTCTCGCGTCTCCTCGCAGCAAGTACATTGATTTGGACAGAAGAGGAGCTAATGTTCTTGTCAGTTTCCTAAGCAGAGTTGAACTAGATATGGCCCGTGTGTGTAGGAAGCACAGTTCTTTTGTTCTGAGCAAGCTCACTGTTCAGAACTTATAGGAAACACAGTAGAGTAGATGAGTGCTCTTTTCTCAAAAGCAGAGTGTGTTTCTTCTAAGGCGAGCTATTATTTGTTTCCCAGTCCTAAATGGAGTTGAATCACATGCAGTTTCTGGTCCTACAAGCAAGAGTTGTTTTCTGGTAATAAGAGGCACTCTTACGCTCCCATTATCATACACAGTGCAAATAGCACTGTCGTTTGTTCCCAGCATGTACAATGTATTGGACTGAGGACGATCTACTGTTCTTGTCAGTTTCCAAAGCAGAGTTGAACTAGATATGGCCCGTGTGTGTAGGAAGCACAGTTCTTTTGTTCTGAGCAAGCTCACTGTTCAGACTCCATAGGAAACACAGTAGAGTAAAAGAGTGCTCTTTTCTCAAAAGCAGAGTGTGTTTATTGTAAGGCTACCTAGTGTTTGTTTTCAGTCAGAAATGGAGTTGAATCCCATGCAGTTTCTGGTCCTATGAGCAAGAGTTGTTTTCTGGTAAGAAGAGTCACTATTGCGCTCCCATTGCATTACACAGTGCAAATAGCACTCGCATCTGCTCCCAGCAAGTACAGTGTACTGCACTGAAGAGGAGCTACTGTTCTTGTCAGTTTCCTAAGCAGAATTAAACTAGATGTGGCCCGTTTGTGTAGGAAGCACAGTTCTTTTTTTCTGAGCAAGCTCACTGTTCTGGCCCTATAAGAAACATTGTAGAGTAGAAGAGTGCTCTTTTCTCAAAAGCAGAGTGTGTTTCTTGTAAGGCGAGCTAGCGTTTGTTTCCCAATCCTAATGGAGTTGAATCCCATGCAGATTCTGGTCCTACGAGCAAGAGTTGTTTTCTGGTAAGAAGATTCACTATTGTACTCCCATTGTCATACACAGGGCAAATAGCACTGGCGTCAGTTCCCAGCATGTACAGTGTATTGGACTGAAGAGGATCTACTGTTCTTGTCAGTTTCCTAAGCAGAGTTGAACTAGATATGCCCGTGTGTGTAGGAAGCACAGTTCTTTTGTTCTGAGCAAGCTCACTGTTCTGGCCATATAGGAAACACAGTAGAGTAGAAGAGTGCTCTTTTCTCAAAAGCAGAGTGTGTTTCTTGTAAGGGGAGCTAGCATTTGTTTCCCAGTCCTAAATGGTGGTGAATCTCAGGCAGTTTCTGGTCCTACGAGCAGAGTTGTTTTCTGGTAAGAAGAGTCACCATTGCGCTCCCATTGCCATACACAGTGCAAATAGCACTGGCGTCTGTTCCCAGCAAGTACTGTGTATTGGACAGAGGAGTAGCTACTGTTCTTGTCAGTTTCCTAAGCAGAGTTGGACTAGATATGGCCCGTGTGTGTAGGAAGCACAGTTCTTTTGTTCTGAGCAAGCTCACTGTTCTGGCCCTTTAGGAAACACAGTAGTGTAGAAGAATGCTCTTTTCTCAAAAGCAGAGTGTGTTTCTTGTAAGGGGAGCTAGCATTTGTTTCCCAGTCCTAAATGGAATTGAATCACATGCAGTTTCTGGTACTACGAGCAACAGTTGTTTTCTGGTAAGGAAAGTCACTATGGTGCTCCCTTTGTCATACACAGTGCAAATAGCACTCGCGTCTGCTCCAAGCAAGTACAGTGTATTGGACTGAAGAGGAGCTACTGTTCTTGTCAGTTTCCGAAGCAGAGTTGAACAAGATATGGCCCATGTGTGTAGGAAGCACAGTTCTTTTGTTCTGAGCAAACTCTCTGTTCGGACCACATAGGAAACACAGTAGAGTAGAAGAGTGCTCTTTTCTCAAAAGCAGAGTATGTTTCTTGTAAGGCAAGCTAGCGTTTGTTTCCCAGTCCTAAATGGAGTTGAGTCCCATGCAGTTTCTGGTCCTATGAGCAAGAGTTGTTTTCTGGTAAGAAGAGTCACTATTGTGTTCCGATTGTCATACACAGGGCAAATAGCACTGGCGTCTGTTCCCAGCAAGTACAGTGTATTGGACAGAAGAGGAGCTACTGTTCTTGTCAGTTTCCTAAGCAGCGTTGAACTAAATATGGCCCCTGTGTGTAGGAAGCACAGTTTTTTGTTCTGAGCAAGCTCACTGTTCTGGCCCTATAGGAAACACAGTAGAGTAGAAGAGTGCTCTTTTCTCAAAAGCAGAGTGCGTTTCTTCTAAGGCGAGCTAGCGTTTGTTTACCAGTCCTAAATGGAGTTGAATCCCATGCAGTTTCTGGTCTTACAGGCAAGAGTTGTTTTCTGGTGGGAAGAGTCACTATTGAGCTCCCATTGTCATACACAGTGCAAATAGCTCTCGTGTCTCCTCGCAGCAAGTACATTGATTTGGACAGAAGAGGAGCTAATGTTCTTGTCAGTTTCCTAAGCAGAGTTGAACTAGATATGGCCCGTGTGTGTAGGAAGCACAGTTCTTTTGTTCTGAGCAAGCTCACTGTTCAGAACTTATAGGAAACACAGTAGAGTAGATGAGTGCTCTTTTCTCAAAAGCAGAGTGTGTTTCTTCTAAGGCGAGCTATTATTTGTTTCCCAGTCCTAAATGGAGTTGAATCACATGCAGTTTCTGGTCCTACAAGCAAGAGTTGTTTTCTGGTAATAAGAGGCACTCTTACGCTCCCATTATCATACACAGTGCAAATAGCACTGTCGTTTGTTCCCAGCATGTACAATGTATTGGACTGAGGACGATCTACTGTTCTTGTCAGTTTTCCAAAGCAGAGTTGAACTAGATATGGCCCGTGTGTGTAGGAAGCACAGTTCTTTTGTTCTGAGCAAGCTCACTGTTCAGACTCCATAGGAAACACAGTAGAGTAAAAGAGTGCTCTTTTCTCAAAAGCAGAGTGTGTTTAATGTAAGGCTACCTAGTGTTTGTTTTCCAGTCAGAAACGGAGTTGAATCCCATGCAGTTTCTGGTCTTGCAAGCAAGAGTTGTTTTCTGGTAAGAAGAGTCACTATTGCACTCCCATTGCCATACAGAGTGCAAATAGCACTCGCATCTGTTCCCAGCATGTACAGTGTATTGGACTGAAGAGGAGCTACTGTTCTTGTCAGTTTCCTAAGCAGAGTTGAACTAGATATGGCCCGTGTGTGTAGGAAGCACAGTTCTTTTGTTCTGAGCAAGCTCACTGTTCAGACCCCTTAGGAAACATAGTAGAGTAGACGAGTACTCTTTTCTCAAAAGCAGAGTGTGTTTCTTGTAAGGCAAGCTAGCGTTTGTTTCCCAGTTCTAAATGGAGTTGAATCACATGCAGTTTCTGGTCCTACAAGCAAGAGTTGTTTTCTGGTAAGAACAGTCACTATTGCCCTCCCATTGCCATACACAATGCAAATAGCAATTGCGTCTGTTCCAGCAAGTACAGTGTATTGGACAGAAGAGGAGCTACTGTTCTTGTCAGTTTCCAAAGCAGAGCTGAACTAGATATGGCCCGTGTGTGTAGGAAGCACAGTTCTTTTGTTCTGAGCAAGCTCACTGTTCTGGCCCTATAGAATACACAGTAGAGTAGAAGAGTGCTCTTTCTCAAAAGCAGAGTGTGTTTCTTGTAAGGTGAGCTAGCGTTTGTTTCCCAATCCTAAATGGAATTGATTCACATGCAGTTTTTGGTACTACGATCAAGAGTTGTTTTCTGGTAAGGAAAGTCACTATTGTGCTACCTTTGCCATACACAGTGCAAATAGCACTCGCGTCTGTTCCCAGCAAGTACAGTGTATTGGACTGAAGAGGAGCTACTGTTCTTGTCAGTTTCCTAAGCAGAGTTGAACGAGATATGTCCGTTTGTGAAGAAGCACAGTTCTTTTGTTCTAAGAAAGCTCACTGTTCTGGCCATATAGGAAACACACTAGAGTAGAAGAGTGCTTTTTTCTCAAAATGAGAGTATGTTTCTTGTAAGGCGAGCTAGTGTTTGTTTCGCAATCCTAAATGGAGTTGAATCCCATGCAGATTCTGGTCCTACGAGCAAGAGTTTTTTTCTGGTAAGAAGATTCACTATTGTACTCCCTTTGTCATACACAGTGAAAATAGCACTGGCGTCTGTTCCCAGCATGTACAGTGTATTGGACTGAAGAGGATCTACTGTTCTTGTCAGTTTATCTAAGCAGAGTTGAACTAGATTATGGCCCGTGTGCAGGAAGCACAGTTCTTATGTTCTGAGCAAGCTCACTGTTCTGGCCCTTTAGGAAACACAGTAGAGTAGAAGAGTGCTCTTTTCTCAAAAGCAGAGTGTGTTTCTTGTAAGGCGAGCTAGCATTTGTTTCCCAGTCCTAAATGGTGTTGAATCTCAGGCAGTTTCTGGTCTATGAGCAAGAGTTGTTTTTTGGTAAGAAGAGTCACCATTGCGCTCCCATTGCCCTACACAGTGCAAATAGGTCTGGTGTCTGTTCGCAGCAAATACTGTGTATTGGACAGAGGAGGAGCTACTGTTCTTGTCAGTTTCCTAAGCAGAGTTGGACTAGATATGGCCCGTGTGTGTAGGAAGCACAGTTCTTTTGTTCTGAGCAAGCTCACTGTTCGGACCCCATTGGAAACACAGTAGAGTAGAAGAGTGTTCTTTTCTCAAATGCAGAGTGTGTTTCTTTTAAGGCTAGATAGTGTTTGTTTCCCAGTCAGAAACGGAGTTGAATCCCATGCAGTTTCTGGTCCTATGAGCAAGAGTTGTTTTCTGGTAAGAAGAGTCACTATTGCGCTCCCATTGCATTACACAGTGCAAATAGCACTCGCATCTGCTCCCAGCAAGTACAGTGTACTGCACTGAAGAGGAGCTACTGTTCTTGTCAGTTTCCTAAGCAGAATTAAACTAGATGTGGCCCGTTTGTGTAGGAAGCACAGTTCTTTTTTTCTGAGCAAGCTCACTGTTCTGGCCCTATAAGAAACATTGTAGAGTAGAAGAGTGCTCTTTTCTCAAAAGCAGAGTGTGTTTCTTGTAAGGCGAGCTAGCGTTTGTTTCCCAATCCTAAATGGAGTGAATCCCATGCAGATTCTGGTCCTACGAGCAAGAGTTGTTTTCTGGTAAGAAGATTCACTATTGTACTCCCATTGTCATACACAGGGCAAATAGCACTGGCGTCAGTTCCCAGCATGTACAGTGTATTGGACTGAAGAGGATCTACTGTTCTTGTCAGTTTCCTAAGCAGAGTTGAACTAGATATGGCCCGTGTGTGTAGGAAGCACAGTTCTTTTGTTCTGAGCAAGCTCACTGTTCTGGCCATATAGGAAACACAGTAGAGTAGAAGAGTGCTCTTTTCTCAAAAGCAGAGTGTGTTTCTTGTAAGGCGAGCTAGCATTTGTTTCCCAGTCCTAAATGGTGGTGAATCTCAGGCAGTTTCTGGTCTTACGAGCAAGAGTTGTTTTCTGGTAAGAAGAGTACACCATTGCGCTCCCATTGCCATACACAGTGCAAATAGCACTGGCATCTGTTCCCAGCAAGTACTGTGTATTGGACAGAGGAGTAGCTACTGTTCTTGTCAGTTTCCTAAGCAAAGTTGGACTAGATATGGCCTGTGTGTGTAGGAAGCACAGTTCTTTTGTTCTGAGCAAGCTCACTGTTCTGGCCCTTTAGGAAACACAGTAGTGTAGAAGAATGCTCTTTTCTCAAAAGCAGAGTGTGTTTCTTGTAAGGGGAGCTAGCATTTGTTTCCCAGTCCTAAATGGAATTGAATCACATGCAGTTTCTGGTACTACGAGCAACAGTTGTTTTCTGGTAAGAAAGTCACTATGGTGCTCCCTTTGTCATACACAGTGCAAATAGCACTCGCGTCTGCTCAAGCAAGTACAGTGTATTGGACTGAAGAGGAGCTACTGTTCTTGTCAGTTCCGAAGCAGAGTTGAACAAGATATGGCCCATGTGTGTAGGAAGCACAGTTCTTTTGTTCTGAGCAAACTCTCTGTTCGGACCCCATAGGAAACACAGTAGAGTAGAAGAGTGCTCTTTTCTCAAAAGCAGAGTATGTTTCTTGTAAGGCAAGCTAGCGTTTGTTTCCCAGTCCTAAATGGAGTTGAGTCCCATGCAGTTTCTGGTCCTATGAGCAAGAGTTGTTTTCTGGTAAGAAGAGTCACTATTGTGTTCCGATTGTCATACACAGGGCAAATAGCACTGGCGTCTGTTCCCAGCAAGTACAGTGTATTGGACAGAAGAGGAGCTACTGTTCTTGTCAGTTTCCTAAGCAGCGTTGAACTAAATATGGCCCGTGTGTGTAGGAAGCACAGTTTTTTGTTCTGAGCAAGCTCACTGTTCTGGCCTATAGGAAACACAGTAGAGTAAAAGAGTGCTCTTTTCTCAAAAGCAGAGTGCGTTTCTTCTAAGGCGAGCTAGCGTTTGTTTACCAGTCCTAAATGGAGTTGAATCCCATGCAGTTTCTGGTCCTACAGGCAAGAGTTGTTTTCTGGTGGGAAGAGTCACTATTGAGCTCCCATTGTCATACACAGTGCAAATAGCTCTCGCGTCTCCTCGCAGCAAGTACATTGATTTGGACAGAAGAGGAGCTAATGTTCTTGTCAGTTTCCTAAGCAGAGTTGAACTAGATATGGCCCGTGTGTGTAGGAAGCACCAGTTCTTTTGTTCTGAGCAAGCTCACTGTTCAGAACTTATAGGAAACACAGTAGAGTAGATGAGTGCTCTTTCTCAAAAGCAGAGTGTGTTTCTTCTAAGGCGAGCTATTATTTGTTTCCCAGTCCTAAATGGAGTTGAATCACATGCAGTTTCTGGTCCTACAAGCAAGAGTTGTTTTCTGGTAATAAGAGGCACTCTTACGCTCCCATTATCATACACAGTGCAAATAGCACTGTCGTTTGTTCCCAGCATGTACAATGTATTGGACTGAGGACGATCTACTGTTCTTGTCAGTTTCCAAAGCAGAGTTGAACTAGATATGGCCCGTGTGTGTAGGAAGCACAGTTCTTTTGTTCTGAGCAAGCTCACTGTTCAGACTCCATAGGAAACACAGTAGAGTAAAAGAGTGCTCTTTTCTCAAAAGCAGAGTGTGTTTATTGTAAGGCTACCTAGTGTTTGTTTTCCAGTCAGAAACGGAGTTGAATCCCATGCAGTTTCTGGTCTTGCAAGCAAGAGTTGTTTTCTGGTAAGAAGAGTCACTATTGCGCTCCCATTGCATTACACAGTGCAAATAGCACTCGCATCTGCTCCCAGCAAGTACAGTGTACTGCACTGAAGAGGAGCTACTGTTCTTGTCAGTTTCCTAAGCAGAATTAAACTAGATGTGGCCCGTTTGTGTAGGAAGCACAGTTCTTTTTTTCTGAGCAAGCTCACTGTTCTGGCCCTATAAGAAACATTGTAGAGTAGAAGAGTGCTCTTTTCTCAAAAGCAGAGTGTGTTTCTTGTAAGGCGAGCTAGCGTTTGTTTCCCAATCCTAAATGGAGTTGAATCCCATGCAGATTCTGGTCCTACGAGCAAGAGTTGTTTTCTGGTAAGAAGATTCACTATTGTACTCCCATTGTCATACACAGGGCAAATAGCACTGGCGTCAGTTCCCAGCATGTACAGTGTATTGGACTGAAGAGGATCTACTGTTCTTGTCAGTTTCCTAAGCAGAGTTGAACTAGATATGGCCCGTGTGTGTAGG